>NC_090741.1:137503223-137505723 GCF_036898095.1 Palaemon carinicauda | reverse complement strand
TTGCAGCGGGACATCAAAGCTGCTTTGAGGGTGCGATGAAAACGTTCAACCATTCCATTGGCAGCGGGGTTGTATGCTGTTGTCTGATGTAGGGTGATGCCCAGGAGATTCGCTAATGATGTCCACAATTGAGAGATGAAAGTGGTTCCTCTGTCAGAAGTAATATGCTCAGGGATACCAAATCTTGCAATCCATCCAGAGATTAAGGCAGATGTACATGAGGCGGACGTTGCAGTTTCCATGGGAATGACTTCAGGCCAACGGGTGGAGCGGTCGATGACGGTAAACAGGTAACGATGTCCTTGTGATGTGGGTAGGGGGCCTACAATGTCGACGTGAATGTGTGCGAAACGACGCTGAGGTTAAGGAAAGGTGCCCACTCCTGAATCCGTGTGTCGATGTACTTAGGAAGTTTGGCAAGAAGTACAGGCGCGGACCCAATCCTTAGCATCCTTAGAAATGCCATGCCAAATGAACTTTGCCTTCAGCAGCTGTGCAGTAGAATGGCACGAGGGATGTGAAAGGACGTGAATGAAATCAAATACCTGTCGGCGCATGGGAGCAGGAATCCAAGGTCGTGGTCTGCCAGTACTGACGTCACAGAGGAGGGTGGTGTTGGAGTCGTTGAGGGGGAAGTCTTCCCAACGGAGGGACGTGCAGGATGTCCTACATGCTTGATATTCTGGATCCTGCCGCTGGGCTTCAGCCAGGGCGTTATAATCCAATCCCAGTTGAACGGCAGCCAACGTGTTTCTTGACAGGGCATCAGCAACGGGATTCATTTTCCCAGGGACGTATTGAAGGGTGCAATTATATTCAGCCACGGCGAAGAGATGTCGGCGTTGCCGGGCGGACCAGGCATCAGACTGTGGAGTAAAGGCGTTCACCAGAGGCATGGAGTTTGTGCGAATGACGAAGTGCGTAACTTCTAAGAAATGATGAAAGTGACGAACAGCCAAGTGCACCGCCAGCAATTCTCGATCGAAGGTAAAATAGCCCGGTTCTGCCTTGGACAGTTTTCTGCTGGAGAAGGCCAATAGGCGGGGCGAGCCGTTGACCACCTGCTCGAGTACTGCACCAATAGCGACATCACTGGCATCGGTGGAGAGAAGGAGAGGGGCGTATGGGATAGGAAAAGTGAGAGCCGCAGCAGTTGATAGGGCCTTCTTTGCATTGCAGAAGGCTGCTTCTTGAAGGGGACCCCACTTCAGGTCCTTTGGCTTGCCCTTGAAGGAGGCGTAGAGGGGAGCAAGAGTGGCGGCAATGGCTTGAAGAAAACGGTGATAATAGTTGATCATGCCCAAGAATTCCTGCAGAGCTTTGACGGTCGAGGGCGCGGGGAAGTTCTGAACGGCTGCTACCTTCTCAGGGAGGGAATGGACTCCTTCGAGAGTGATGCAGTGCCCTAAGAACGACACTTCGTTGGCGCCAATGGTACACTTGTCGTACAGGACTACAGGGCCGTTTTGTTGCAGGCGTTCGAGCACGATGCGCAGGTGATGGAGGTGTTCCTCTTTTGACGAGGAGAACACAAATATGTCGTCCACATAACATACACAGAAAGGGAGGCCCCCTAAGATGCCATCCATGAGATTTTGAAACGTGGCCCCAGCATTACGAAGGCCAAAAACAGGAGTAATTGAAGGTGTATGTACCAAACGGAGTGGTGATGGCGGTCTTGGGGATGTCTTCTGGGTTCATAGGCACCTGATAATACCACTTCAAGAGGTCGAGCGTCGAAAAAACCTTCGCTTTGTGCAGGTAGGAGGTCACTTCGACAATGTTTGGAGGGGGTAGTGATCTGGTTCTGTTTGCAGGTTCAGGCGCCTGTAATCCCCGCACGGACGGAGGGAGCCGTCTTTCTTCAGAACGATGTGTAAGGGTGACGACCATGGGCTGGAGGCCTTTTGGTAAAGGCCCATTTCCTCCATTTCGGCGAACGTCTATTTGGCAGCTGCCAATCGTTCCGGTGCCAGACGTCTGAATTTTTTTGAAGACTGGGGGTCCTGTCATCTTGATATGGTGATAAATACCGTGCTTGGCAGGAACCGTGGGCGTTTGGCGAAGTTCTAGACGGAAAACTTCCGGGTACGACGTGAGGAGGTGGGCGTAGGCATCCGTGGGTACGCTGGTGTGGAGAGTGAGGTTAGAGGGGGCGGGTTGAAGAGGTGTCGACAAGTACGAGTCTGCGTTGACCAATCGTCGGTGGGCGACATCGACCAGAAGGTGGAAATGAGAGAGGAAATCCACACCGAGGATTGGCATGGTGACGTCAGCAACGAGAAACTTCCAATTGAATTCACCGTTTCCGAACGATAATGTGAGGTTCTCGTAACCGTAGGTGGGTATCGCAGATCCGTTGCCAGCTACCAAGCGGACGTCGGCAGATGTAGACAGACTACGTCGTGTCTTGAAGAGTTTCCTTGGCAAAAGAGAATGACAAGCACCCGTGTCTACCAAAAATCGCACGCCCATTCCTGCATCCTGTAAAAAGAAAAGA
>NC_090741.1:137493223-137495723 GCF_036898095.1 Palaemon carinicauda | reverse complement strand
GTACAGTTTATTTATATGGCAATACAGTAGCCTTATCTATATAAATACATAAGCAAAACATACACAATCATACAAATATATATGTATATATATATATATATATATATATATATATATATATATATATATATATATATATATATATATATATATATATATATATATGCATACACATACATATATACATACATATACACATACATATAAATATACACATACATAAATATGCATATATACATTTATATGTATACTACATTAATATCATAAACATATAATCATGTATATATCAATACTTATATCTAGCATAACACTATATAGTGCCAATATACTTATGCATATTATATAAAATAATTGTTTCTTTTAATGAATGGTAGCTTAGGTCTAAATATTAATTTCACAGCGACGTTAATTATTCACAATACATTCAATTCTACATTAAGTGGTTAATGTTTTTTTATATAGCTTACAAATCTCTTTACATATAAAGGCGTCGAATTTATACATTCCATGACCAATATTCAAGTTGTTTTCAAAGGTATCTTTTATGAAACTGGACTCTATGATGTTTTTTTCCACTAAGTTATTTGAATAAACCAATTTCTTCGCACCTGACCAATTAATAGTGTGATTTTTATCTCTAACGTGAGCAAAGAGTGCATTATTATCTTGAGCATACCTGACACTTTTCTTATGTTGTTCAATTCTCTTTTCTAGGGCTTTACCAGTTTTACCAATATAGTATTTTTCAGAAGGATTGCATGGAATACGATATACACATCCCTTGGAAATGTCAGGAGAATTCTTTATTAACCCTGGATAGGTACGGTGGGTCGTTTGCGACCCCGAGCGTCAAAAAAAAACAGGTTTTTCTCACGTGACTCACCCCTGTGACTGAATTTGTGGGTGATCGACCTGCAGGAGGTGTCTCCCCTACACGCTCTAGTAGTGTCCAGATGTGCATTGCTGTAGCTGTACTCCTTCCCCGATTTCTGAGACGCGTCGGGGTCGTTCGCGTCCGAGTTTACCCTTCTGAGGTAGTTTGCATAATTATCAAAGTTATTACGTATTATGAAATTGTCGTAGAATGGTGCAACTTGTATAGGTTATCAGTTGTGGAAAGTCTTGGTGGATTGTTTGGCTACCATGTGCATGTTTTTTTTTTTAGTTAAAATGTCGTTCATCACCACGAGGACCATTTTACCGCGAGTGCCCCTTTTTCATTTTTTTTCATTTTTTTGCCAAGTCATTTTTCCGTAAGATATTGCCAAATAGTGTCGTAAAACTTTTGCTTGTTTAGTGTTGGAAAGTGTGTCTAGATGATCTGGCTACCCATGCATGACTTTGTTTTTGTCAGATACGACGTAGTTATTGGTATATTGGGTATTTAACTGCGGTTACCAATTTCTGTTTTTTTTTCAATATTTGTAAAAATTACTACGTAGTAAGGAATTGCCGTATATTATTCATTTTTTTTTCATGTTTATGTGTTAGAAAGTGTGCTTTGATGGTTGGGCTAACACGTGCATGTCTTTTTTTTTATCTGAGATGTCGTATATTAGAATGTCGGGCATTTTACCGCGAGTGTCCCTTTTTAATTTTTTTTAATTTTTTTGCCAAGTCATTTTTCCGTAAGATATTGCGAAATAGTGTCGTAAAACTTTTGCTTTTTTAATGTTGGAAAGTGTGTCTAGATGATCTGGCTACCCATGCGTGATTTTGTTTTTGTCAGATACGACGTAGTTATTGGTATATTGGGTATTTAACTGCGGTTGCCAATTTCTGTTTTTTTTTTCAATATTTGTAAAAATTTACTACGTAGTAAGGAATTGCCGTATATTATTGATTTTTTTTTTCATGTTTATGTGTTAGAAAGTGTGCCTTGATGGTTGGGCTAACACGTGCATGTCTTTTTTTTTTATCTGAGATGCCGTATATTAGAATGTTGGGCATTTTTCCGCGAGTGCCCCTTTTTATTTGTTTTGCATTTTTTTGCTTAGTCATGTTACCGTAAGGAATTGGCAAGTAGTGTCGCAAAACTTATATTTTTATAGTGTTGGAAAGTGTTTCTAGATGATCTGGCTACCCATGCCTATTTTTTTTTTAGCCAGATATGGCATATATATAAGTATGTGTTCGATTTTCCTGTGATTGCCATTTTTTCGTTTTTTCCCATTTCTTTCAAAATTACTACGTACTAAGGAACTATCACAGAGAAATATTTCATTTATATGTTTATTTGTCGGAAAATATGCCTTGATGGTTTGCCTAGCACGTGGCTGAAATTTTTTTTTTCTGAAATGCCGTATATTAGAATGGCCATTTTTCCACGAGTGCCCCTTTTTATTTGTTTTGCATTTTTTTGCTTAGTCATGTTACCGTAAGGAATTGGCAAGTAGTGTCGCAAAACTTATATTTTTATAGTGTTGGAAAGTGTTTCTAGATGATCTGGCTACCCATGCCTATCTTTTTTTTAGCCAGATATGGCGTATATATAGGTATG
>NC_090741.1:137485723-137488223 GCF_036898095.1 Palaemon carinicauda | reverse complement strand
TAACATCCACTTTGAAAAGTGGCTCCAGCATTACGAAGACCGAATAGGAGTAATTGAAGGTATATATACCAAACGGAGTGGTGACGGCAGTCTTGGGGATGTCTTCTGGGTTCATAGGCACCTGATAATACTACTTCAGGAGGTCGAGCGTGGGGAAAACTTTCGCTTTGTACAGGTAGAAGGTCACGTTGGCGATGTTTGGTAGGGGGTACTGATCGGGTTCTTTTTGCATGTTCAGGCTCCTGTAATCCCTGCACGGATGGAGGGAGCCGTCTTTCTTCAGAACGATGTGTAAAGGTTACGACCATGGGCTGGAGGCCTTTTGGCAAAGGCCCATTTCCTTCATTTCGGTGAATGTCTGTTTGGCGGCTGCCAATCGATCAGGTGCCAGATGTCTGAATTCTGCGAAGATTGGGGGTCCCGTCGTCTTAATATGGTGATAAATACCGTGCTTGGCAGAAGCCGTGGGTGTTTGGCGAAGTTCTGGACGAAAAACTTCTGGGTATGACGTGAGGAGATGGGCGTAGGCATCAGTGGGTGCGCTGATGTGGAGAGCGATGTTGGATGGGCTGGTTTAAAGAGGTGGCGTCATGTACGAGTCTGTGTTGACCAATCATCAGTGGGCGACACCGACCAGAAGATGGAAAAGAGATAGGAAATCCACAACGAGGATTGGCAATATGACGTAAGCAATGAGAAACTTTCAATCAAAATTACCGTTTCCGAACGATAATGTGAGGTTCTTGTAACCATAGGTGGGTATCGCAGATCTGTTGGCAACTACCAGGCTGACAGCAGATGTAGACAGACTGCGTAGTGTCCTGAAGAGTTCCCGTGGCAAGAGAAAATGATAAGCACCCGTGTCTGCCAAAAATCGCATGCCCGTTCCTGCATCATGTAATTAGAAAAGATTAGAAACACGGGAGGCCACCGCCATGAGCAATGGCCTACTTACACGTTTTTTGGCCACTGACAATCTTTGGCACATTTCTTCGCGGCAGCCCCGAATCTGGCGTGGTTGTAGCAAAACTGCGGCCGACGGGCAGCAGTAAGTGGTTGTTGAAGTCATTAGTTGGGGCGCGAGCCAGTGTTGGGTAATGGGTGCCCTTGTTGCCGCAACAGCTTGTCACTGAGTAGGCGTGTGTGTCCTACGGCATTCACGTCAGCTTTGGTTGGCGTTGAATAGGTGTCTTCTTCGTCAGGAGTTTAGGCGTTGATGGAGGTCTTGAAGGTCGTGAAGTGGCTATCCTTAAGGGCGTTGGCTTTGGTCATCAAGTCCTTTATGAGTAAACTATCGACATCGGGTATGGCAGCGCATACAGGTTTGGGTAAACTGCATATCCAAAGGGCACGAAGTATGTTCACCTCACGAGGAGAGCCATCTGCGGCAGGTTGCAGGCAAGTGATACTAGTCATTTCCCTAAGGGCTAGCGAAGCCCTTTTGTCCCCCAACGGTTGTTGGGAGAGCTGAAAAGCTTTACTATACGTGAGGCTAGCGACGGCAAGTACTGATGCAGAAGGTATGGTTTGAGGGTGTCATACGCTATTGAGGTGTCTCCCTGTTCACAAAGCCAGTCGCATATATCCGGGAAGGTGTCCTCGGGTATCGCAGCGAGAACATAATCTGCTTTAATGGATGAGTGAGTCACGTCCTTGATGTGGAACTGGACTTCTGCCCGCTGAAACCAAGCAAACGCCTTTCCGCTGGTGAATGACGAAAGTTTCAAAGGGGCGACGCTAACTTCCGTGGAGTCCACCATAGTACCAATGAGGGTTGGGTGGAAGGCGTGAGGAGCGATTCAACTTCCAGGGTCACCAATGTGACGGGCCAAGAGAGGCTGTGACTTAGAAGGCAATATGAAAGCAACTAAGTTACTTTATTACAGAACTTCTGTTTATATATACATAATGTCCAGGCAAAATCGATATAAAAACATAACAGGCAATTTCATGTTCAACCGACAACCGATTTTGTAAACAATTAAGGGTGAGAAAAACAGACAGGTTTTTCCAGGGCCCTATCAGTGCGAGGGGAGAGTGAAGATACAAAAAAATAAATGCATTTACTATGTATGGTCGTGTGAAAACACGGTTGGTACACTTATGTTAAAACTGGAATTGCCATCTAATTAGATAGTTTTCTTAATAAAGAGAATTATATTTTTCATTCCCTAATTAGGTTTTTATTTTTCAGGAGTTCTTGTTTCTTGGGTGAACACTTATTGTTGGTCTTATGTGCATATATTTATTAATAATCTCTAGATTCGTCATAACTCTTACTAGTTTTCTCTGCATTTTCATTGAACAGTATCCTAATTTTATTCATATTCATTTACAGTCCTACTTTTCTGTTTTCTTTATTCATATATTATATACTTTTTTGAAACTCGTCCCATGATTTCCTGACCACATTTATGTCGTCTGCAAATCTTGAGTTGCTAAGGTATTATCTATTAATATTAATTCCAATATTTTCTCTATATATATATTTTTTTTTATC
>NC_090741.1:137473223-137475723 GCF_036898095.1 Palaemon carinicauda | reverse complement strand
CTATTTTATCATCAAACACCTGAAAGTAATAATAATATTTTTTAATTTCATTAATGTGAAAGATATAGAAATACACCAAAGAATAAGAATTTAACATTGATTTATCTAACACTGGAAACGCATGCCAATATATGATTATTGCCAAAGTAATTAACATTACACACTTATAATCTCTTACTTACGTCCGATAGTAAAGCATAGTGTTTGTGATGCTTGACTATGTAAATGGTAAAATTTAGTATAGGATAAAAATGCAAAATATTTTATAGAATTCTTGAGGGGGGGGGGGAATAACTATTGTAAATGTAATATGCTAAAAGTGTTGACGCAGTTGAATCTCTTGCGGGATAAGGAAAGACTGATGTTTTACGAATCCAGGAATAGCAAAATGCTTGACGTGATATTGATCAAGAGTAATAGAAAATTTTTGTATATAGCGTTTGAAAGTTCTATCAATTTTGATTTACTCAACGTTGATTTTTTTTTTTTTTTTTTTGGCAACTAATAAAGCTTCATATTGTTCTTTTGGTCGCTTCTATTAAATCAACATCTGTTTTGCTTTGCTGAAATATTAATGCTTTTTAAGATGAAACCATAAAAATGTGGCTTGATTGGTTTAATCATCCTTAGTTGTTCTTATCTGCCTGCAAATAGTTATCTGCATTGTTCTTTCCAAATGACTGTTATCAAATGCTGATGAAATCACCAACAATAAGTAAGATTTTATCTTTCGAGAACTAGTGAAGGAACATTTCCTTTTGCCTATTACCAACTTTAAATTAATATTCAGAAGAAAGTAACCTAATATAGTCTAAAACATGGAGTAAGAAAGCAATTTACCTCTCTCTCTCTCTCTCTCTCTCTCTCTCTCTCTCTCTCTCTCTCTCTCTCTCTCTCTCTCTCTCTCTCTCTCTCTCTCTCTCTCTCTCTCTCTCTTTTGGAAGTGATTGCCCTTAAAGCAGACTTTTCTCCGGAGAAAAAGAGTGAATAGAAAAACCAACATTTGTTCGGTAGTCTCACTTCATTTATACCAGATAATAAGAAGAAAAGTAAGAACCGAGAAAAAGACAATAGGCAATAAAAAAAATGTAATGGAATACTTTTGAAGGAAATTAAAGTAGATGAAGTATGAAAACTGACCAAGAGAATACATGATTCATATTTAGTTATAGTAATAAATTTTCGTATATACAAAAGGCCACATACGTCCAAACGAGCATTGTTGCTTAGAAATATTAAGTTAAGTCAGCCACATTATGGTGACCAGAAACAAGTACTTTTATTTAGATGGGAATTTATTCTAAGCATTCTCCTTATCTTTCTTATAAAATATACACAATAAGTATTTCATCAGATTCTGGTAAGGAAATTAAACCCCGTACCACTATATGATCCTTTCATATTTTCCTTCATCTTATTATCACGTATATGATATGATTGTGAGTCAAAAGGAAACTTTAAGAAATATAATTTTGGTATATAATTTACTTGTAATTCTTTGATTCTATATACTTCAACTTCTATTAATAGTAAGTTCATCCCTGAACAACCCTTGCGTATTAAACTAAAGGGTGTTATATTTCTGCTTCTGGCTATAGCTGTGACCCACCGTATTTGACTAACAACCGAGTAGGTACCTAAAATATCCCAGATCGATTTTTTCAATCATTCATAGCATTTACCCCCTGTTTCTACTAAGTTTTGGAATGAGATTAATAGTCCCATGACCTATTCCAGGATTTTTGTAACTAAACATATTCCACTTGCATCGAAATACTTAATTCTTTGCTTGAAGCAGCAGAGAGCCGTACTGTATTTTTGGTCAATCAAGGAAATCTATATTATTTAGGCCTTTCTCAGTTTGGCTTAATTAATTACACTAAATTAGTTTTCTTTCTTTTTCAGGATATCTGACCAAGTTTTGAAAAGTTTCGTTCAATTTGTTTTTAATTAAGTCCAACGCAATCTATCATTAATCAATGCGTGAGGAATGATCGTTCTCCAAGAAAATGGGCGATTTTTTTATTTCCCAACGATCACTTGACTCACTTTGGAGAGATTCAATTTCGGAGGAAACTGTTTTGTCTGTTATCTGATCATCGGATTCTATTGTTCTAATTAAGAGTGATTGCCCTCTAATATTTGCAATGGGGTTATGGAAGAAATGAAGTATATATAATTAACTTCCAAAAAAAAAAATATCTGAAAAGTTCGCATCTTGGTGTTACAATTACTTCCAAAATATATTCTCAAAATATCTTTTGGTGAATTCTACCCAAGAGATGTGGATTTATTGACGTCCAAAGATTGTTACAATACTGTTTTAAAAACCTTAAGTTTTGAAAATGACATATTTGTTATGATTTTATTCATGAAGCAATTTTTGAGGTGTAGATCAGTGTTTGACGAGGAGTCATATTCTTTGGAGATTGAGGTTTTCAGACGTAAAAGGATATATTTGGTGAGAAAAATTTATATTTCTACTGTTATTTCTATTGAG
>NC_090741.1:137455723-137458223 GCF_036898095.1 Palaemon carinicauda | reverse complement strand
CATCTGCTTTGCTTTGCTGAAATATTAATGCTTTTTAAGATGAAACCATAAAAATGTGGCTTGATTGGTTTAATCATCCTTAGTTGTTCTTATCTGCCTGCAAATAGTTATCTGCATTGTTCTTTCCAAATGACTGTTATCAAATGCTGATGAAATCACCAACAATAAGTAAGATTTTATCTTTCGAGAACTAGTGAAGGAACATTTCCTTTTGCCTATTACCAACTTTAAATTAATATTCAGAAGAAAGTAACCTAATATAGTCTAAAACATGGAGTAAGAAAGCAATTTACCTCTCTCTCTCTCTCTCTCTCTCTCTCTCTCTCTCTCTCTCTCTCTCTCTCTCTCTCTCTCTCTCTCTCTCTCTCTCTCTCTCTCTCTCTTTTGGAAGTGATTGCCCTTAAAGCAGACTTTTCTCCGGAGAAAAAGAGTGAATAGAAAAACCAACATTTGTTCGGTAGTCTCACTTCATTTATACCAGATAATAAGAAGAAAAGTAAGAACCGAGAAAAAGACAATAGGCAATAAAAAAAATGTAATGGAATACTTTTGAAGGAAATTAAAGTAGATGAAGTATGAAAACTGACCAAGAGAATACATGATTCATATTTAGTTATAGTAATAAATTTTCGTATATACAAAAGGCCACATACGTCCAAACGAGCATTGTTGCTTAGAAATATTAAGTTAAGTCAGCCACATTATGGTGACCAGAAACAAGTACTTTTATTTAGATGGGAATTTATTCTAAGCATTCTCCTTATCTTTCTTATAAAATATACACAATAAGTATTTCATCAGATTCTGGTAAGGAAATTAAACCCCGTACCACTATATGATCCTTTCATATTTTCCTTCATCTTATTATCACGTATATGATATGATTGTGAGTCAAAAGGAAACTTTAAGAAATATAATTTTGGTATATAATTTACTTGTAATTCTTTGATTCTATATACTTCAACTTCTATTAATAGTAAGTTCATCCCTGAACAACCCTTGCGTATTAAACTAAAGGGTGTTATATTTCTGCTTCTGGCTATAGCTGTGACCCACCGTATTTGACTAACAACCGAGTAGGTACCTAAAATATCCCAGATCGATTTTTTCAATCATTCATAGCATTTACCCCCTGTTTCTACTAAGTTTTGGAATGAGATTAATAGTCCCATGACCTATTCCAGGATTTTTGTAACTAAACATATTCCACTTGCATCGAAATACTTAATTCTTTGCTTGAAGCAGCAGAGAGCCGTACTGTATTTTTGGTCAATCAAGGAAATCTATATTATTTAGGCCTTTCTCAGTTTGGCTTAATTAATTACACTAAATTAGTTTTCTTTCTTTTTCAGGATATCTGACCAAGTTTTGAAAAGTTTCGTTCAATTTGTTTTTAATTAAGTCCAACGCAATCTATCATTAATCAATGCGTGAGGAATGATCGTTCTCCAAGAAAATGGGCGATTTTTTTATTTCCCAACGATCACTTGACTCACTTTGGAGAGATTCAATTTCGGAGGAAACTGTTTTGTCTGTTATCTGATCATCGGATTCTATTGTTCTAATTAAGAGTGATTGCCCTCTAATATTTGCAATGGGGTTATGGAAGAATGAAGTATATATAATTAACTTCCAAAAAAAAAAATATCTGAAAAGTTCGCATCTTGGTGTTACAATTACTTCCAAAATATATTCTCAAAATATCTTTTGGTGAATTCTACCCAAGAGATGTGGATTTATTGACGTCCAAAGATTGTTACAATACTGTTTTAAAAACCTTAAGTTTTGAAAATGACATATTTGTTATGATTTTATTCATGAAGCAATTTTTGAGGTGTAGATCAGTGTTTGACGAGGAGTCATATTCTTTGGAGATTGAGGTTTTCAGACGTAAAAGGATATATTTGGTGAGAAAAATTTATATTTCTACTGTTATTTCTATTGAGACCCTAATATATTGGCCCAATTTTAGTCAGATGGATTGCTAAGGCTTATAAGATTTGCAGAATGGTAGTACTCGTTCTGTATTTTTTCACTGTCGAGATTGTTTCTTTGTACATGTTCTGGGTATGCAGTATGTGCTAATCTTAGTCATGTTTGAATATAAAACTTATATATTTAGAACAAGTCGACAATGTTTCATGAGGAGATAAAGGATGAATGATTGGTTTCCTATTTTTATATTATCATTAAGTACTGTAAGTTTGGAAAAGAAAAGAAAAAAGTTTATAAAATAAAAGAAAATATAGAAAATAAAAGAACTATAAAGAAACTGCTCTCACGGAAAAAAAAAATCACACATTATTACTATCCAGATGATCCGTGAAAAAGCTTCTGATCGAAATCATTTGATATATACAAAACTATCATGATGCATGTATGATACAATTTGAAATATGAACTTTGCATGAATCGCATGACGTTTAAAAAAATCGATCAACCTGATTCACATTCAATACATGTTGATGTAGTACAATGAGTAATTTTCTATTTTGTAGAT
>NC_090741.1:137438223-137440723 GCF_036898095.1 Palaemon carinicauda | reverse complement strand
GAAGGAAATTAAAGTAGATGAAGTATGAAAACTGACCAAGAGAATACATGATTCATATTTAGTTATAGTAATAAATTTTCGTATATACAAAAGGCCACATACGTCCAAACGAGCATTGTTGCTTAGAAATATTAAGTTAAGTCAGCCACATTATGGTGACCAGAAACAAGTACTTATATTTAGATGGGAATTTATTCTAAGCATTCTCCTTATCTTTCTTATAAAATATACACAATAAGTATTTCATCAGATTCTGGTAAGGAAATTAAACCCCGTACCACTATATGATCCTTTCATATTTTCCTTCATCTTATTATCACGTATATGATATGATTGTGAGTCAAAAGGAAACTTTAAGAAATATAATTTTGGCATATAATTTACTTGTAATTCTTTGATTCTATATACTTCAACTTCTATTAATAGTAAGTTCATCCCTGAACAACCCTTGCGTATTAAACTAAAGGGTGTTATATTTCTGCTTCTGGCTATAGCTGTGACCCACCGTATTTGACTAACAACCGAGCAGGTACCTAAAATATCCCAGATCGATTTTTTCAATCATTCATAGCATTTACCCCCTGTTTCTACTAAGTTTTGGAATGAGATTAATAGTCCCATGACCTATTCCAGGATTTTTGTAACTAAACATATTCCACTTGCATCGAAATACTTAATTCTTTGCTTGAAGCAGCAGAGAGCCGTACTGTATTTTTGGTCAATCAAGGAAATCTATATTATTTAGGCCTTTCTCAGTTTGGCTTAATTAATTACACTAAATTAGTTTTCTTTCTTTTTCAGGATATCTGACCAAGTTTTGAAAAGTTTCGTTCAATTTGTTTTTAATTAAGTCCAACGCAATCTATCATTAATCAATGCGTGAGGAATGATCGTTCTCCAAGAAAATGGGCGATTTTTTTATTTCCCAACGATCACTTGACTCACTTTGGAGAGATTCAATTTCGGAGGAAACTGTTTTGTCTGTTATCTGATCATCGGATTCTATTGTTCTAATTAAGAGTGATTGCCCTCTAATATTTGCAATGGGGTTATGGAAGAAATGAAGTATATATAATTAACTTCCAAAAAAAAAAATATCTGAAAAGTTCGCATCTTGGTGTTACAATTACTTCCAAAATATATTCTCAAAATATCTTTTGGTGAATTCTACCCAAGAGATGTGGATTTATTGACGTCCAAAGATTGTTACAATACTGTTTTAAAAACCTTAAGTTTTGAAAATGACATATTTGTTATGATTTTATTCATGAAGCAATTTTTGAGGTGTAGATCAGTGTTTGACGAGGAGTCATATTCTTTGGAGATTGAGGTTTTCAGACGTAAAAGGATATATTTGGTGAGAAAAATTTATATTTCTACTGTTATTTCTATTGAGACCCTAATATATTGGCCCAATTTTAGTCAGATGGATTGCTAAGGCTTATAAGATTTGCAGAATGGTAGTACTCGTTCTGTATTTTTTCACTGTCGAGATTGCTTCTTTGTACATGTTCTGGGTATGCAGTATGTGCTAATCTTAGTCATGTTTGAATATAAAACTTATATATTTAGAACAAGTCGACAATGTTTCATGAGGAGATAAAGGATGAATGATTGGTTTCCTATTTTTATATTATCATTAAGTACTGTAAGTTTGGAAAAGAAAAGAAAAAAGTTTATAAAATAAAAGAAAATATAGAAAATAAAAGAACTATAAAGAAACCGCTCTCACGGAAAAAAAAATCACACATTATTACTATCCAGATGATCCGTGAAAAAGCTTCTGATCGAAATCATTTGATATATACAAAACTATCATGATGCATGTATGATACAATTTGAAATATGAACTTTGCATGAATCGCATGACGTTTAAAAAAATCGATCAACCTGATTCACATTCAATACATGTTGATGTAGTACAATGAGTAATTTTCTATTTTGTAGATTATAAAGTTCCAAATAAATATACTTTTAACCCAAATTTTAACTCAATGTTTTTATTTATTATTATAAGATACTTGACATTCTGGAAGTTTTTTTTTTTTTTTTTCTTTTGCATAAAGATTTCATTAGCTGACAGACATCGTGTCAGTCAGGTCTGAGAGATGTGGTTAGGAAATTATTAACAAATTAATTATTATGTATCTTTCTATCTTTTTTGTTCTTTTAGCGAATTAATATAAACATGACCCAGTCATCGCATGATAAAGACATTGAATAAAAGGACAATATATAATTTGCTTGTGGTAATAATATAAATGTATTATTGTGATTCCTAATATCTTTCAAGAGTATCATTTGCGGCATATATGCATAGAAAATGAAGGATATCGCAGTGAAAATACGGATGAATCATCCAAATGAAACTCTACAATTCATTCGTTCGTTTTAGAGATAATGCTACTTTGCATATTTTTACACGTTACCCCCCGCCCCTAACTTTTCTCTCTGAGGCTCAGCCGAATTTATCCTATAAAATTCCTGTGTGGATTCAGGC
>NC_090741.1:137430723-137433223 GCF_036898095.1 Palaemon carinicauda | reverse complement strand
CCTTGTTCCAGCATTTATTAATTGATTTTGATTAGTACAAAGTGTTACTAATAACTTCCTCTTTATTGGTAGATTAGTGTGCCGTCGAAGAGCATATTCGCGAATTTGGAAGGGATGGCTCGGACAAAATTAGAGCCTATCATTGCGTGAGCTTGCTCAGTGGAACCACGTACTGCCAACCCATGACGTCTTCAGCTACCCGGTACTCCATGTGATCACTTGCCAGGTCACTATATCATGTCTCTCATATGATCTTTGCCTAGCCGTGACTCCCTTACCTCGTAATTAAAAGTAATATCATTGTGTTTTACTTTCAATAGTAGTGCATGAGTGTCCTGCACAAGTTAAGTTCGTCGGTCACTATAAGAGATGAGAAATACCTGCCTCCAATAAGCGAATTTGCGCTATGCTTTGCATAAGTTCAACTCTGGAACAAAGACTTCTGATCATATTAAAATTTATCAGTATTTCTATAAGAATTTGACATTTTAAGGGAAAGGATTAATTAGTAAGCTTGTATTTGTTTCTTAGGTGGGTTTAGATTTTTTTTTCTTATAAAATTAAATATTTATTCACGCATTTTTTCGTGAAATCTCTGAAAGCATTAGGTTGACACAACGGGCTGGAAAGCTACTTTGCATTTAAAAAATTTAATGTTCATGCAATCGGAATTTACAAGGATAATTCGGCTAGATTCTAAAACGATATAAATCCCTCATTGGAAGTTTAGAGGTAAAACCTTTAGAGCTTAATTAACACCAAAAGGGAGCAAAGAAAATTCAATTCGATGGCTAGTGACGTGTTTCTCATGAGACAAATATGAGTAGATGCTTCAAAATGAGCTATACTTACAATTTTTATCATTTATCTATTTTAGTATCTATTCATCTATTGGATTATTTATTCCTTCATTTTTATGATGTCATCCAGTCTTTGTGGAAAAATAATTAAAGGAAAAGACAGGTTTTATTCGATTGTGTGTATGTCGGTTTACGTGTGTGTGTGTGTTGTGTGTGTATGTGTTTGTGTGTGTGTTGGTTGGTATGTATGCGTGTGCGTGTGCGTATATGTGTGTGTGTCTGTATGTGAATGCAAGACCACTTCTTAGGAAGACTGTTCAGAGGAAGGCCGTAATGTGAAAAATCTGGAAAATTCTACTTTATTTCCTGCAAGACAAATAAGAAAAATAATCACTGTAATAAATAAAGTGCAACCGTCATGAAATAAATATCAATGTAATTCAATCCTGCATTAGGATGAAAATAATGGTTTACAATTATTGCCATTAGCAAATATAACATTGCAAAACATTTAGAAATTAAAAGTAAATATCAACGAGATTTTATTCAACGTTGAATGTTAAAAGGGTGCGGCATGAATGTTTCATTAGCTTTATTTCATACATCTTTACACATATGTAAATAATTTATTATCAACTTTCCTTTTTTTAATTGCAACAAGAAAAAGTCTCGCAAAATTAATTTCTGAAAGCCAAGAGCAAATTCGTTAATAAATATTCTTTTGATACTTATTGTGAAATATTTTTTTTCTTATTATCCTCATAATCTTTTATACAGTATTTTAGCAAACACAAAAGCTGGTTTCTATACACTAAACGGTGAATCAAGTTGCCTTAAGATGGTTTTGTCTTAAGAACCAAAATTCAGGATGATATGTTAGTGGTTATTACATACAAATTTTCTGGATAATGATATGAACAAGGTGTTGGTACATTTATTCATAATTATAAAGGCAGGAAGAGGGTATTTCTATGAAAAAGGTTATATTTGAATGGAAACGGTATATTGACGAATTAAGAAAGTTTGCGTTTGTGAACTGGCATTGAAACACCATTATCAGACGCAAGTGTAAGGACATGCAGATGCCTTTGCTTTGCAGTCGACTAACTAATGGCTGATGATTATATCTATCTATCTATCCAATTATCTATTTATCTATCTATCTATCTATCTATCTATCTATCTATCTATCTATCTATCTATATATATATATATATATATATATATATATATATATATATATATATATATATATATGTATATATATACATACATATATATGTAAATATATATAAATATATATATATATATATATATATATATATATTTATAAATACTGTATAGTATATATATATATATATATATATATATATATATATATTTATATATATATATATATATATATATATATATATATTTACTGTATATATATATATATATATATATATATATATATATATATGTGTGTGTTTGTGTGTGTGTGTGTCTGTGTGTGCGTGTGTGTGTGTGTGTGTGTGTGTGTGTGTGTGTGTGTAGAAATCATGAAAGCTGACGCGTGATGAATGTAAAATGTATTATATCCACGAAAGGGTAAATAAAAAGACTTGATTGGAGTTAACACTAACTCTAATCAAGTCTTTTAATTTTTCTTATAGATATATATATATATATATATATATATATATATATATGTATGTATA
>NC_090741.1:137420723-137425723 GCF_036898095.1 Palaemon carinicauda | reverse complement strand
TTACATTTGTATTGTAGTAGGATCCATTTTTTTAAAACCATAAAGCTCATTTATTATTTTGTATTGTTGCGTACAACTTTTGTTTATATATTCTCACTCGAGAGTCAGGAGTCTGTTAGAGAAGATCAGAGAAGTTAGCCTGAGAGAAAGTAAACTTCTTTTGATAAGAAGTCCGCGATTATATACCATCCACCTAGAAAACAAACCGGCAAAAAAGCTAAAATAAAATGATTCATTCTCAACTACCAAACTATTATTATTCCAGGTTTATTTGAGGGTAGTAATTAAGCAATAATTCCTCTTGATTACAAATACAAAACTGGTGACGAAGATGGAATGAAGGGATTCATTCCTAACTGAAAAAAAAAAAAATATTATTCCAAGTCTATTTAAGGGTAGTAATCAAGCACTAATTCCTGTCGATAACAAATACAAAACTTGCGATAGAAAACAAAACTCATGCAGAGAAGCAGTGCCAACCAGAATATGTAACCCCATGCAGCAGCAATACAGCCAACCAGAGGAATGCCACAACAATTCTAACATATAAGTTCGATGTCAAGAGAGAAGCAAACATTATACATTTTTTTTTTTTTTTTTTGTTAGTACCAAATAAGGTAGGATTGAAATTTGATACCAGGAGGCATTAGGTGGTAAAATATTACCATAAGGTCACATAAATCGAAAAGTATAGGACTACTAAGTTGGTTGCTCAAACACACAGAAGTTGTAATTAACATAGTAATTACGGTAAAATTAACTTTGTTAGTGAGTAACGACTTACTTTGAAGATTTCATTTGCTCAACCGAATTCAGGTAAGAAATCAAAATGCCTCTAGACATCGAACATCCAGATAAGTGCAGCATTGTTGCAGAACCCAATTCTGTTGCAACACAATGACAACAGTGGTGTGAGGAATAACAATAGAGTGAGGAATTTAAGATATATCTAACGTTTAGGTTGTAGGAAAATGCACAGAAGAAGGCGTTATTACTACACACAGCCGGTAGAGTTCCGGAAGTGTTTAAGACACTACCAACCTACCGATGACACTAGTGAAGCTGCGATTAAGGCTCTTACCACATATTTCACCCCTCAAGTTGATAAATTTTTTGAAAGGTATCAATTTAGAGCACATGAATATCATAATGGCTACGAGAGTCTAGATGCATTTGTGACTAGACTTGAGAATTTAGCTGTTTCATGTATATTTCTAGAGTTAGAAAATGTTAAAGATCGAGTTATTGCCCATTTCACGTCAAAAGAGTTAGGAGAAAAATTACTGCAAGAAAAAGATTTAATACTAGAGAAGGTATTGATCATAGATAGCGCTTTAAAAAACCTAAAATAGGCCAAATAATATAATAGGTAATTTTACGATTAAAAGATTGGAAAATTCTAAAATTAACAGGACAGGATCCTAGTTGAAAGACAGTGAAAATCAGAGGAGGAATACGTCAAAACCTAGTCATAGGAATTTGCCGAACTTTAATGCTCACAAATATCAGAATCCAACGTATAGGCAGAGGCAACGGGAAAACCCCAAATGTAATAGGTATGGGAAAAACTGATCATTATGCATAAGAGGCAAGGAATTGCCCTGCTACAAGTCAGATAAGTCTTAATTATAAAAAGATGTGAAATTTTTCAAATGTTTATATATTCGATGAATAGTATACAAAGAAAATAAATGCTGCAGTTCATACTCTAGGATAAGGAAATAGTATGGAAAATGTTCATGATAATCCGGACAGACCAGAAACAAATTTTGCGTATAACATTAATTCTCTCAATAAAGGTGCAAAGAAACATACATTGGTAAAAGTGATCACAAATGGTAAATGCAAGTTGACAGAGGAGCTGATGTATCAATTATGTCTAGGAAAACAGCTAAGAATATTCCTAATAAGTTATTAGAAAGTACAAATGGAGTTTTGAAATGTTTTAATGGATTTGATATTCAGGTAATAGGTGCTTCGAACGTAGAACTACAGTATGAAGATCAGAAGTTAGAAAGGATGCCTTTAACGGTAGTTAAAGGTAAAAGACAAACTTTACCAGGTTTGGATTGCTTAGAATATTTGAAATTAGATTTGCCTAGTATTTTGAAAGTTACAAGTACACAAGATGAACACAAGGATGTAGTGGCTGCGGATAATATTCTGTCAGAGTTTAAAGACGTATATGATGGTGAGGATGTTACAGTAGAGAACGCAAAGTCAATTTTAGTCTTAAAATCAGATAGTACTCCTAGATTTCTTTTCTCCAAGACCAGTACCATATGTGTCGAAAAGTGCAGTTGAAACAGGAACAAAAGATTAGAATATGAAGGTTCTTGGGAAAAAGTTACATACTCAGAATGGGGTACACAATTAGTTTCTATTGTGAAGGAAAATGGACAACATCGATTTTAAGATCAGAAAGACATGTTTCCAAATATTTTTTAAGTTAGGTTTTAGACAATCATTTCAACTGCTTCACGTGGATGAAAATTCACAAGAACTATATAGAGTAAATACATGCTTAAATTTGAATAGGCCAAAGAGATTTCCTTATGGAGTAGTAAGTAGTCCACCTATATAGCAACAAAATATGGATAAGAATTCTTTCCAGGAATGCAAGGAGTATTTGTATTCATAGAGGATATCTTAGTCTCTGGTAAAGATAAAAGAGAACATAGAAAAAGATTACGGGCAGTTCTGAAAAGATTGAAGGAACATAATATTAGAGTTAATAAGAGCAAATGTATTTTCGAAGTTAATTCAGTGAAACACTTAGGTTTTGTCATTAATGACAAAGGTATTCACAAGACTAAGGAGAAAATTAACGAAGGAACCAGAAAATGTTAAGGAATTACAATCATTTCTATGGTTAGTAACACTTTATGGAAATTTCATTCAGATCTTATCCACAATAGCACATTTATTGTAAAATTTATTGATTAAGGGTATAGAGTGCTATTAGACAAAAGACTGTCAGGAATCTTTTGAAAGAATCAATCAAGGAATTTTACGCTACTGTAAAAGAATTATTACAATTTTATTTCTACATATGGTATCTCAGAAAGATTGTAACTCATAATGGTCCACAGTTTACACCACGTGAATTCCAGGACTTTTGTAATGAGAATGGTATTAAACATACATTTTCAACAATATATTATTCTACTACGAATGGAGAGGCTGAAAGCTTTGTTCAAAAATTTAAGCATAACATAAAGTATAAAAAGGGAAACGCAAATAAGATATTTTTTTAATGTGTAATTTTTTTTTTCACACAGTACCATCAAATTTGTTGATTGAGAGGGCGCTTCGATGTAAGTTAGATTTGTTGTATCAAAGTTTGTAAAAGGATTTGAAAGAAAAAAGAAATAAGTAATGAGAAAGTCTCCCAAAAGAAAGACAGTTTTTCTTTTATTCTAATGTCATAGTAATATCATACAATACTCCTGAAATCTGGGTACCAGGAGAAATTGTAAAAGAGATAGGATGGTGAAAATACTGTAAAACGTAATGTTGCTCAAATTCATCCATTGCATATAAATCCTGTAGATCATGTCAATGTCAGGGATAAAACATTCTCAGAAGTACTTTAATCAAATATTAACCAAGATGCTGAAACATCAGATGTAAACTCAGAATCCATTTATGCACCAGTACAGGATTAAGTTCATATACTTCCCAATAGGATGAATAGCGGGAAGCACCTGAGATATTAGATTTTTTAAGTTTTTAAAATGTCAAGTTAAGGGGGAGGAGACTGTTATGCATTTTGTACTGGAATACTATATGCACCACGGGTATTAAGAGTAATGTAGCACAGTAGTGCATAAATAAACATGTTTCAGCCTATTTTAGAAGTAAAGTAGCGTTTTTTATGAAGGATTTAATCATTAATTAATTTTCCTAAAGCTGGGCTGTGACTCTTCTTAATTTTGTATTGCAGTAAGATCCAATCTTTTAAAGATTGATGCTCATTTTCTTTTTTTGTATTGTTGTCTACGAGTTTTGTTTACATATTCTCACTCGTAAGTCACACTTCTGTGAGACAGGATCAAAGATGTAAGCGTGAGCAAAATTAAACCTATTTTGATAAGAAATATATCCCTATCCCCCCAGAAAAATAGTCGGCAATGATGCTGGAATGGAAGGATTCATTCTCAACTAACAAACTATTATTTTTCCAGGTATGTTTGAGGGCAGTAACCCAGTAATAATTCCGGTTGATAACAAATTAAAACACACATATACATTGAACTATACTTTCTAATTATAAGGTTGATGACAAATATTCATTCATGAGGAAATATTTTATTAACATAGCAGTAAGCTATACTAACTGTGATGAGCAGATGTAGACTCTTTAGAGCCAAACGTGAATTTACAATTATTAAACAGTAGAGTCGTAATAAAATTATATATTCTGTGATTATTATATTGATAATGTATATATTAAATAGAAAGTATAGTGCTAGGTTCGAGCTATGATAAGGGGAAGGATAAATTTTACCCTTATTTACCCTTTACTTAGTAATGTAGAAGGCAATTCCAGTTTTATACAAATATGTTGTATTTGGGTTGGCATTTACAATTAAACTGCATTTGTTTCATATATGCTTCTTATATTTCTCGGTCTCTTCCTCGCTGATGATAAAAACTATTTAACACAGATCCATTGTTGTTGAAACATCTTCAACCCGCTCTCTCCTACTTCACAATACACATCAATGATGCACAGAGGCCTACGCCAACCTCTTTATATCGTACCCATAAGTCTTCCTTTCCTGAACTTGTGAAAACACCCACGATTCCCACTTAGTGCAGTATCTATCATAATACCAAGACGGGCCTTCAATAATTGCCATATTCAGGTTTCTGGCCAAGGATCACTTGATAGTCGCCAAACATACGTTCACCAAAATGGAAAAATTTGGCCTTTGTTCAATGGCCTTAAGCCTATGGTTATCGGCCTTACACATCGTCCAGAAAATGTAAGCCTC
>NC_090741.1:137398223-137410723 GCF_036898095.1 Palaemon carinicauda | reverse complement strand
CATGTTTGAGTGAGAATACACAATTGTGTTGGGTATATTGTGCTGTGGAATTTTCACGAGAAATCTAGTGTTGGGATGTTATCTTCTTTTTATTTCGATAGCAAAGGGTGGAGGGAGCTAGCTGACAGAGAGTCTCTCGCTGTGTGTGATGGTTGCCCAAGAAACCTAGGTTTCGTCTCCCTGTTGCATTAGAACACTATCAGGAGACCAATACTTGGTAACTCTGATACCTCATGCCCGGCCGCCACAATTCCCAAATCCCTTGGAGTTTTCTGGAAGAAGCTAGGTTTCAAATATATAAGGCAACCCCTAATGCCCAATGTTATATAGAAATATAGAGATTGCATCTTTAAGACAGCCATCTTCTCCTCTCACTCTCGTATGTACGTCAGAAAATTGGTTTAAAAGTGTTCAGTACCCAGAATATGTCCTATCCAATGTTATTTTTTTACCCCGCATTTATTGTCTGTAGTGAGTACTTATAAAATTTCCTAGGAAGCTTTGGTATTTTTGTTGTGATCTGATCATCTATCTCTCATTAAGTGGGAAACCCAACAATTTTAACCCTGGATAGGTACGATGGGTCGTTTGCGACCCCGAGCGTCAAAAAAAAACAGGTTTTTCTCACGTGACTCACCCCTGTGACTGAATTTGTGGGTGATCGACCTGCAGGAGGTGTCTCCCCTACACGCTCTAGTAGTGTCCAGATGTGCATTGCTGTAGCTGTACTCCTTCCCCGATTTCTGAGACGCGTCGGGGTCGTTCGCGTCCGAGTTTACCCTTCTAAGGTAGTTTGCATAATTATCAAAGTTATTACGTATTATGAAATTGTCGTAGAATGGTGCAACTTGTATAGGTTATCAGTTGTGGAAAGTCTTGGTGGATTGTTTGGCTACCATGTGCTGGTTTTTTTTTTAGTTAAAATGTCGTTCATCACCACGAGGACCATTTTACCGCGAGTGCCCCTTTTTCATTTTTTTTCATTTATTTGCCAAGTCATTTTTCCGTAAGATATTGCCAAATAGTGTCGTAAAACTTTTGCTTGTTTAGTGTTGGAAAGTGTGTCTAGATGATCTGGCTACCCATGCATGACTTTGTTTTTGTCAGATACGACGTAGTTATTGGTATATTGGGTATTTAACTGCGGTTACCAATTTCTGTTTTTTTTTCAATATTTGTAAAAATTACTACGTAGTAAGGAATTGCCGTATATTATTCATTTTTTTTTTTCATGTTTATGTGTTAGAAAGTGTGCCTTGATGGTTGGGCTAACACGTGCATGTCTTTTTTTTTATCTGAGATGTCGTATATTAGAATGTCGGGCATTTTACCGCGAGTGTCCCTTTTTAATTTTTTTTCATTTTTTTGCCAAGTCATTTTTCCGTAAGATATTGCGAAATAGTGTCGTAAAACTTTTGCTTTTTTAATGTTGGAAAGTGTGTCTAGATGATCTGGCTACCCATGCGTGATTTTGTTTTTGTCAGATACGACGTAGTTATTGGTATATTGGGTATTTAACTGCGGTTGCCAATTTCTGTTTTTTTTCAATATTTGTAAAAATTTACTACGTAGTAAGGAATTGCCGTATATTATTGATTTTTTTTTTTTCATGTTTATGTGTTAGAAAGTGTGCCTTGATGGTTGGGCTAACACGTGCATGTCTTTTTTTTTATCTGAGATGCCGTATATTAGAATGTTGGGCATTTTTCCGCGAGTGCCCCTTTTTATTTGTTTTGCATTTTTTTGCTTAGTCATGTTACCGTAAGGAATTGGCAAGTAGTGTCGCAAAACTTATATTTTTATAGTGTTGGAAAGTGTCTCTAGATGATCTGGCTACCCATGCCTATTTTTTTTTTAGCCAGATATGGCGTATATATAAGTATGTGTTCGATTTTCCTGTGATTGCCATTTTTTCGTTTTTTCCCATTTCTTTCAAAATTACTACGTACTAAGGAACTATCACAGAGTAATATTTCATTTATATGTTTATTTGTCGGAAAATATGCCTTGATGGTTTGCCTAGCACGTGGCTGAAATTTTTTTTTTCTGAAATGCCGTATATTAGAATGGCCATTTTTCCACGAGTGCCCCTTTTTATTTGTTTTGCATTTTTTTGCTTAGTCATGTTACCGTAAGGAATTGGCAAGTAGTGTCGCAAAACTTATAATTTTATAGTGTTGGAAAGTGTTTCTAGATGATCTGGCTACCCATGCCTATCTTCTTTTTTTAGCCAGATATGGCGTATATATAGGTATGTGTTCGATTTTCCTGTGATTGCCATTTTTTCGTTTTTTCCCATTTCTTTCAAAATTACCACGTACTAAGGAACTATCACAGAGTAATTATTCATTTAGATGTTTATTTGTCGGAAAATGTGCCTTGATGGTTTGCCTAGCACGTGGCTGAATTTTTTTTTTATTTAATGCCGTATATTAGAATGTTAGCCATTTTTCCGCGAGTGCCCCTTTTTATTTGTTTTGCATTTTTTTGCTTAGTCATGTTACCGTAAGGAATTGGCAAGTAGTGTCGCAAAACTTATATTTTTATAGTGTTGGAAAGTGTTTCTAGATGATCTGGCTACCCATGCCTATCTTTTTTTTAGCCAGATATGGCGTATATATAGGTATGTGTTCGATTTTCCGGTGATTGCCATTTTTTCGTTTTTTCCCAATTCTTTCAAAATTACTACGTACTAAGGAACTATCACAGAGTAATGATTCCTCTAGATGTTTATTTGTCGGAAAATTTTGTTTACTTTTTTTTTGATTGAATATCATCAAATTTTTTTAGCTAAAATATTGTTTTACATTTTTTTTTTCGATTTTATTTCCCTTCAAAAAAATTTTTTTGGGTCAGAATTTTAATTTTATAGTCGTAAAATAATCGACAATTATCCAGCAACCCACCATACAATTTTTATGCATATCCAATAATAATTAGATTAGTAAATAACACCTTGAAATTGACATACCCTTCCTACATTTCAAGTGGCAGATTAGGGAGTCTGAGTCAGTGTGGTTGGCGGCCATTTTGTGGACATATCCGAAGCGTAAGCTGCCCTATCTATATATATTCTTGTTCCCTATAGAATTTGTGATATTTTGGTATATTTTTACCTGCATAAATATCATATTATATATTAAATATATGTATTTTTTTACGAAATTTCTAAGTACTCAAAAAATTACCTTTAGATATGGCCCCTGATATAAATGTAATTTACAAAATAATGAAGATTTTTTTACATATTTCTATTTTAGGATAACATATGTTTATTCCCTAAAAAAATTAGCCACTTCCTATTTCATTTGGGTACCCAAAAAAATTCATGAAATTTGGACAAATTTTTTTGGCCAAAAAAAGTTACCCTTTTTTTCTCATTTCAGATCTTCACCTCCATGGGTCTGACTTCATCCAAAATACATCAAGATGTGTCCTAAACATTCAAGAATCAATTCCTAAAAGGATTTGTGTATATATGTATAAACTTTTTTTTTATGAATTTTTATGTCAGGTCTTTTTTTTTCTACTTAATTTTTTAAAATATTTATAATAAATAGTTTTTCTGCAGATGAGTAGTATTTATCTTTACAGTTGTTTTAAGCATTCATTAAAGTTTTTTTTGGCAAAAGAAAAAAGGAGGTTACTGCAAAAACTGATTTTTCAAGAATTTTTTTTGGCGTCGGGGTCGTTCGCGTCCGAGTATACCCTTAAAGGGGTGTCCGAGGAGCGTACCTATCCAGGGTAATCAGATTTAATATCAAGTGAAACAAGTGATTGTATATTTTTCCGTAAGAGTTTTTTTTTCTTCTTATTCTAAGGATTATTCCGATGTAACATTTAAAGTCAAGATATTGTGTTATCTGCAGATCATAAAATTTTCTCGTAATTTAATTTTGTTCAGTTCTAAGTTTTTAAGTGATTTTTTATTTTTAATGTAAATTCTTTTCTAAGTGTTGCAATTTATATGGAATATATTAATTTTTGTAGTGTTTTTATTATTCAAAAAAACAATTATTTGAAATATTATTCACTCGTATCCTGTTATATACCAATTTTATAGTTATTTCTATATTGGTAAAAATAAATACACAGTTTTGTGTTGAGTGTACTTACGAGACTTTTACATATTCAGTGTTTTATATATTGATGTTTGGGAGTTTTTAACTCTCTCAGAGTTCGTGGATTAATAATTTGAAGATTAACTGTTTTAATGTAAAAACAACCAAGTAAGTTTGGAATTTGAGAGGTTGATTAACTTTCCAGTCTTAGTTTATATAGTATTATATGTTTTTTTTCCCAGTCAGGAGCGATAGTATAAAATATTTTTAGTACCCAAACCGAGGGGCCATCATCGTATAATCTGATTTTGGTACCGAGACCCTGGAGCCATAATCATATAATATATTTTTTGTTACCCAGAAAGGTGGGATAGAACAAGTCACCTTTGAAAGTGGTGATAACAGGGTAATTTTGTATCAAATCGTTTGAATAATAGTGTTGATGGGATTTTATGTATTGTTTGGATATATTTTTGGAAAAGAATTTAATATTGTTAAATTACAAGAGGGCACAGTTTAATATGCAAGAGTTTTTGAATAACGCAAGTGCTCAGGAATTGCCAAAAGCTAATGTAACTATTGCTTAGTGGCTCTATCTTAATGGTATGTGACAGCCATGCAGCGAGTGGGATGATTAAAGCCTGAATCAAGTGTCTAGCCTTAGAAGCGTCGATAAACTCGGGAATGTTTTCGGAAGAGAATATTGTGGCAGCTCGTGAATTGCTGGATGAAGCTGAGGAAGATTTTTTTAGCGAAACAAAGACCGGTTGACCCTCAAACTGAAAGCACGGAAGAAGATAGGCCTGTTGAGGCTGAGATTTGACAAATTAAATTGGAGGAGAATTTGCTTGAATCAAAGATGATGGTAGATGAACGAAAAAAAGCCAAAGAGATTGCAAGAGACACAAGACTAATGAAGCAAGGCAAGAAGAAGAAGAGAGAGAAGAAGGACGACGTGCGAAAGAAGATGAGAGAGAAGAAGCACGACAGGCAAGGCAAAGAGAAGTAAGACGAGAAGAAAGACAGGTAGAAGAAGCACGCCATGTAAAAAAAGGGAAGCGAGTCGAGGAGAAAGATAGACATAGATTCCATGACTGGTGAGGTAGTGGGTGCTCTTGAATGCTCGTGCAAGGGAGACAACTCAGATGTTTGATGTGGCAACTGCATAAGGTGTTGATCCGAAAATATACGGGAGAAGCTCCAGACGAGTTCTTGGATCATTTTGAAAGCTTGCATCGTCGATGGAATAGCCAGAAGATAAATGGCCTGTATTAGCCCCTCATCTCCTTAGGTGACCATATGGTTATCAGGATGATACATGTTCTCAATTCAGTCCGACAACTAAGGCATTGTATGGTACAAGGTGTAACCTGCTAAAACATGATCCTTATACCTCCCCCTATTAATCTCTATAGAGAAATCAGTTGCTGAGCTGCATTCATGAAGACTAGATACATTTCTATCTGAGTGATGAAGTTGTGAGTTCCAATAAAAGGGAAGCTTAAAAAAGGTGAGACTCTATGGCAATTTATAATTATCATAAATATGTCCATGACTACCAGTTGTTATTTCATATTTGTAGATTTTGTTCTCAAGTGATTTCTTACTATAGTTATTACATAGTATTTTTTTTGATTTTCAGAAAGAAACTGTTGACTGTTAACGAAGCCCTAGATCTTCTAGATGAGTTAGAAAAAGTGGCAGATTTATACATTAAGCCCCTAGATATAGGAAACCTTACTGATGAAGACTCTGCTGCTGAAAATGACAAGACTGTGTTTCATCCTGAAATTTTATTTGGGACCCAACTATTGGCACCTGCTGTTTTTAGAGCTAGTCATGATGATATCACAGTTGAAGAGGAGGAAGGGACCGATGGTGAAGAGGAACAGGAACAAAATAATGTGCAACACAAATTCAAGAGACGTAAAGTAAACAAAGTTCTTCATTGATCAAATGGAATATAAAGAAGAGCAAATCTTCACTTGTAGAACTGTTTCCCGAAAAACAATCTATTAAGTACAGAGATTTCAGTATAGTTGAGCTGTTTGAGCTCTTCTTTGATGAGGAAATTCTCGAGTACATGAAAATACAAGTGACAAAGTACTGCTTGAAGAAAGATTGGCCTGATTTTGGCGTATGACAAATGAATTACAAGTTTCCTTTGCCATTTTTATTGTCTGGTTACCACTCATTACCCAGCACATGTTCACAACAAAGCCATAAGTAAAGCAATGCGGAAAGAAAGATTTGACACCATAAGAAAATGTCCGCATTTCAATGATATTGATAACTTTGATAAAGAGGACAAATACTGGAAATTTTGTCCTTTAATTTCTCATCTTCAAAAGAGGTTTATGGATCACTTCATCCCATCACAAAATATTTCTCATGATGAAGCAATGGTAAAGTATTTTGGTAAACATAGCTGCAAGCAGTCTATTCATAATAAACCCATTCGCTTTGAATATAAAATGTGGTGTCAAAACACTCTTTCAGGATACCTCTTAGCATTTGACCCATTCCAAGGAAAGACCTACAAAGGTAATAAAGATGTAGAAAAAAAAATTGGGAGGGCTGTATCTACTATCTTGCATCTATTAGAAGACTATAGTGAAGATAAGGAAAATTTACCGTATAATTTTTTCTTGATAATTTCTTTACTTTAGTTCCATTAATAACTGAGCTATTCGATAAAGGTTACAATGGAACAGGAACCATCCGAAGCAGTAGGCTTGACAAATCATGCCCTGTATCATCTGTAGAAAAAATAAATAAGGAGAGAGGGTATCATTCATCAGCTACTGGAATTGTAGGAGCAAGTGAAGTCACTGTAACTCGATGGAAGGATAATGTTGTTGTAACTGTTACCTCTACCATTCTTGGTAAGAATCCAGTGGGAAAAGGTAAATATAGGATCAAAAAAAAAAAAAAAAAAAAGAGTGCAAGCATGCTATGATAAATGCTCCACAGGCAGTTAAAGTAAACAATTTACATATGGGAGGTACTGACAGAATGGACCAAAATATAAATGTATATCGCATTGGCATCTGTGGAAAGAAGACGTGGTGGAGTTTTTACTTGGATGCTTGATGTTGCTATTCAAAATGCTTGGCAAATAGCTCGTCTTAGAGGAACATGCATGCAGCAAATATCCTTTAGAAGAAAATTAGCAACAGCTTACCTCTATAAAATATCAGGTAGAGCCTACAGCTCCTGGTAAAAGAAAACTTTCATTTCCAGGAAAAAATGGGATAAGATATGGCAACACATGTCATTATCCACAATCACTTCAACTTCATGCTAGAAGGAAGTGTATGGGTGAGACCTGTAGTGTTGCAAGTGTGATGTAGGATTTTGTATACCATGTTTTGCTCCATACACCACGAGAAAATAAGATGGCCATAGATATAAAGTCAACTGTTCAAATATAAGAGCATATTCTTTTTTTTATAACTAGCAAAAGAAACAAAATATAAGGTTTTATAATTTTCAATAGTTTTTTGAAATTTGGGAAAATATGAATGATATAATTTACTTACCGTATCTAGAATTTAGAAGGATTGATTTGATGTTTTGTATAAAAATTCAATTAAATTTATTTTGTAATAAAGTATGATACGAAATCTCGATTTTTTTTACCCATACTCTCCTTAGGTGACCACGTGGTCAACATCAATATCTCGTAATCTAATGACAAATTTCGTATTTTCTAACTTTCTGAGCTATAAATATGTCCAAATGAATAGAATAGAAATATGTTTTTGAACGAGAATTAAAACATATCTAATCCAGGAGATGAGGGGTTAGTGCAGAGCGTATTTACTGGAAAAGGCCGCAGTGCTTTTTTTTTTTCTTTTATTTGTTTATCTCAGGACCAGAGAATATTATAATGTAAGGTTCCGAAGTTTGAGAAAGAACGAGAAAATGACTTTCTTGGATTACGCTGATAAGGTAGAAGAATGTTTTAGGAGATGGTCAGAGGCTGCTAGCGAAAAGGAGATGTCTGATTTAGAGGAATTTATAATATTATAGCAGTATCTATGAGGAATTCCTGAACATATTTGAATGTACTTGAGAGGGAGGGACGCTAGAAGGAAGTGTATAGGTGAGAACTGTAGTGTTGCAAGTGTGATGTATGACTTTGTATACCATGTTTTGCTCCATACACCACGAGAGAATAAGATGGCCATAGATATAGTCAACTGTTCCGTATATAAGAGCATATATATATATTTTTTTTTGGTAGAATTTACAAAAGAAACAAAATATAAGGTTTTATAATTTTTGATAGTTTTCTGAAGTTTGGTAAAATATGAATGATATAATTTACTTACCATATTTAGAATTTTGAAGGATTGATTTAATTTTTTGTATACAAATCCAATTATATTTATTTTTTAATCAAGTATGATACGAAATCTTGATTTTTTGTACCCATACTCTCCTTAGGTGACCACATGGTCAACATCAATATCTCGTAATCTAATGACAAACTTCGTATTTTCTAACTTTCTGAGCTACAAATATGTCCAAATGAATAGAAAAAAATATGTTCTTGAACGAAAATTGAAACATTTCTAATCCAGGAGATGAGGGGTTAGTGCAGAGCGTACTTACTGGAAAAGGCCGCAGTGCTTTTTTTTTATTTATTCATCTCAGGACCAGAGAATATTATAATGTAAAATTCCGAATTTTGAGAAAGAACGAGAAAATGACTTTCTTGGATTACGCTGATAAAGTAGGACAATGTTTTAAGAGATGGTCAGAGGCTGCTAGCGAAAAGGAGATGGCTGATTCAGAAGAATTTATAATATAACAGTACCTACGAGGAATTCCTGATCATATTTGAATGTACTTTAGAGGGAGGGAGGTGAAGAAACTTGATAAAGCTGCTTCGCTGAGTAATGATTATAATATTATCAGTCATAAAACCTGCTTAGGCATGAAGTTTCAACTGTAGTTTCAACCAAGTATCAAGTATTCGCCAAACCATGGTAAAAGGATCAGTAATAACTGCTGAAACAAGTTCAACAGTTACAACAGAAGTAACACTGGTACTGTCCCTAAGCAGAGTGTGATAGTACTAAAGTAACAAACGTCGAGTCGTCCTCCTTCAAGTATCATGAAAGTTGTCCAGCAGGTTGATATTGTTTGTTTTAAGTGTGGCTAGAGAGGCCATATCTACAATGAATGTTGGTCAAACCAACTGAAAACATTTGCCAAAGGGATTAAGGATAAATCAACTTCACAGAATACATATACTAAAAAACTATAGGGGAAGGGCAGAGAGGATCATACACAAGCCAACGTTTACACGACGAAAAGGACGAACATCAACTGCGTGGGTGCTTTTAAACCATATATTTATGAATGTATGTTAGCAGCAATAGACGAGTGAGCGAACCCTAGTCAGGATATTGCATGACATAGGTTGTAACTATAACGTGGGGTTACAGTCTCTCACAGGGAACTCCGTTATTTTGAAAAGGAATAGGGGGTGAGAAGGTAACCCCTTTTTGCCATTAAAGACTGTCATGCTAGTTGATGACAGGAAATTTTGACTTTGTGTTAAAGGACTCATTGCCTGTCGAAGGAGTAGATGTCCTGCTGGGTATCAGATTTGGTGGAACGCCATTTTTGCCTTGTCCTATTATAAAAGAAAAACCTTTGAAGTATTTTCCTATGGCTGAACTCGAGAAGGACTACCTGTGTCTGTTTCCTAGTGGTGTTTTTACTGGGAGTATGAAAAAAAAGTCGCTGTGGAAAAATAAATAAAAATAAATTTAAGGAGCCAAGAATTTGGAGGATTTTTTTTCCGAAGAAAAGGATTTCCTTGTTGGTACTCAAAAGGAAAACTCCAAAGCAAACCCAAGCGAAGAGAAAAGACAGACGAGCGGACAAGATGACAAAGAAAAAAAGGACTAGTTATCCGTAGAAATGGACACACATGATAGTAAGCAAGAAAAGAACTCCCGAGTAAGCTCGAGCGAAGAGGAACGACAGACAACTGGACAAGAGGACAAAGAAAAAATGGACCTTGAAGAAATCAACTTGGAGGATTTGTTTTCCTAATAAGAGGATTCCCTCCATGATACACAAGAAAAGAACTCCCGAGTATGCACAAGTGAAGAAGAATGACAGACGAGTGGACAAGAGGACACGAAAGATAAAGAATTTGAAGGAGCAATGAACTTTTAGGATTTGTTTTCCAAAGAAGATCAATCTCTTGACGGTATGTAAGAAGAGAACTCTTGAGTAGGCCCAAGCAAAGAGGAACGACAGACGAGTGGATATGAGAACAAGGAAGAAATGAACTTGCAGGATCTGTTTTCCAAAGAAGAGGATTCCCTTGATGATACACAAGAAAAGGACTCCTGAGTAAGCGCGAGCGAAGAAGAATGACAGATGAGTGGACAAGAGGACACGGAAGAAAAAGAATATGAAGGAGCAATGAACTTGTAGGATTTGTTTTCCGAAGAAGATGAATCTTTTGACGGTACGGGAGAAGAGAACTCCCGAGTAAGCCCGAGCGAAGAAGAACGACAGACTAGTGGACAAGAGTATATGGAAGAAAAAGGATTTGAAGGAGCAGTGAACTTGTTTGGTTTGTTTTACGAAGAAGAGGATTCCCTTGAAGGCACACAAGGAGAGGACTCCAGAGTAAGCCCGAGCAAAAGGGAGCGACAGACGAGGGAACGAGAGGACAAAGAAGTAATGGACCTTAAAGAAATGGAAAACTCAGAGTTAGAAGTAGGACAAGTGAGTAGGAAAAGGCTGATAGGATTGCAACGGAAAGATGAAACATTAACGAAGTTCTACAACGAAACGGGAAATGAATGGGACATTGGACTGCCGTTAATGTTATTCAAGTTATGTAATGCTTATCAAGAAAGCATTGGATGTAGCTTGAATAAAATAGTATTTGGACGAGAAATAGGAGGATCAAGTAAAATGTTAGCTGAAAGATGGAAAGACCTAGATTAAATGGAAATAAAATATGTCAAGAATATGAGGAGGAGGAGTGGCGAGATTAGGAAATTTTCCCTATAAGGCACGAAGACGACGAGTCACGGAAAAACGAAGAAAAGTTTGGTAAGAAGAGTACGAACAGACCGGTTGCAGGACCCTTCATCAAAAGACCAAAGAAAATGCTGGCAGGAAAAGGGAAGGATCGTGACGCAATAAAGAAGGAAAGTCAAGGATTTGACGAAAGGAATCGGTGAGTTGAGATTTTTCTTAGAAAAATAGGAAATAATAAGCAAAGAAAAAATCTGGTATGAAAGGTACGAACAAACAGGTTACGGTAAGAGGGCAGGTGTTGGTCTAGGCAATATTAAGGAGATTCCCTCTCACCAACAAGCTCCAAGAACCATTTCCGATTTTGGAGGAGAGCTGTGAATTGACCTATGTTATCAAGATAAAAGGAAAGACGAAAAATATCACGGAGACCATATTAACTTAGAAACCGTTACATCGAGTACCGGATTTCAATGAGAAGTTCCTCATCCAAGTAGATGCGTCTGTTGTCGTGATTGGAGCTGTCTTATTGCAATGAGAGGAGGAACCAATTCTTCATCCTGTTTGTGTCATGTCATCGAAGCAAGAGAATCATCAAAGAGACTACGATACACCTGAAAAGGAACTATTATCATTAGTTATATGGATAAACAAGTTCGAGGTCTACGTGAAGCAAACAAAAAATGAAGAGATTACAGTGTATTCGGATAATAAGCCTTTAACATTTGTAAATAAAAGGAAAACTACTAGTCAAAGATTAACTAGGTGGTCATTTGGTCTGCAACTGCATTGTATTAATATAAAGAATATATCAGGTAAAATTAACGTAGATGCAGATTATCTATCTCAGGCTGAATCAATGGATTCAGGCATGGAATAAATAATCTTTTTTTCAGGGGAGTTATCTTACGAAGCTGCTTTAGTGTTGATTAAATGAAATAGTTTAATAAGGATTCCAATTATATTTCCTTTGTGCTCTGAAGAGAGGTTAGCCAGCTAATTATATGAGTTCTCCTCTTGTATATTTAAGTATATTATGTAAGTTACATATGACTTTCGTCGTTAATTTCATTTTGTCGTCTATTCAAGTATGTATATGTTAATTTACGTTATTTCTAAGAATTTACTTTTTTATTTCAGGTAATTTTATTACAAAGTCTTATGTAAGCTGAGAGTGTTATGTGACCATATGGAATATGAATAGGGCTTATGTAATATTCTTTTATATTTTCATGAGGTATTGCGTCATGTTTGAGTGAAAATTTGGAATTTTCGCAAAAAAACCTAGTACAAGGATGTTATCTTAGTTTTTCTTATTTTGAGGACAAAGGGTGGGTGGAGCTAGCTGATAGAGAATTGCCTCGCTGTGTGTGATAGTTTCCCAGAAAACCTAGGTTTAATCTGCCTGTTGCATGAGAA
>NC_090741.1:137383223-137393223 GCF_036898095.1 Palaemon carinicauda | reverse complement strand
GTGTGAGTTTCGGTGAATTAGGTAATCGATTCTCTTGGTGCCTAGGCTAATTGCTTATAGAGCCTTAGTATACTTTATCATACTCCCCGGTTACTTTCTTTTCTTCGGAGAAGGTATGCAATCCCTTTCCCTCTGTTTAAGCCTTGGGCTTATCCCTAAGTGGTTTTTTCCGAATTTATTTTCGATAAAACTATACTAGGGTGTTACTGTACCTTCCTGTTCCAGTAAGTCTGGTTCAAAGAGGGACAGAACAACAGAGTTTTTAGTCTGAGTCCGTGTTGTCTGGCTTGGGGCAGAGTCCCCCTCGCTGACCTAACACTTACAAAGGGAGCTTAGCTCCCTTAGGTCACTACCGAAGGTTTCTGTAAGTTATGATTCCTTCTTTTGTGATCGACCAGACTAAGTCCTGTTGCTGTTCTCGGGGGAGAATAAGTTCTTCCCTTGGGAGTAGCAACGCCTTCCTTGCTTTGGTGCTCTGGAAGCTGGCAAGTATTGCTGGCCTTTTCCCTTAGATCTCCCTTAGGCTAAGACAAGTTTCTTGGCTGCGGGTGATCTGTCACTAAAGCAAGGTTGGCAGGACCCTCTTGTCCCTTCCCCCTCTATCTCCGTAATGGCCTAGCCATTACTGTACTGTACCTTGCCGGCCGGCAGAGCTGGCCGGCAGGGGTCTTACTGTACTGTACGTCGTTCTACTTCTGGACCTAGTATAGGTTGGGATGTGGAATTGACTCAGCCCATTGCCGGCCGGCAGAGATGCTGGCCGGCAAGGGTCTTATGTTTTTGAGTGCTGCCCGGACCTCTCTTGGTCCCTCATCCATGCCTGCCGGCAGAGCCGGACGGCATTGGTCAAGGAAGCCTGAATTAGTTTCTCCCCTTCCTTATATGCACTCTTTCGGTTGCCGGGCTTGGGGGGTTATGTACACTCTTATCCCGGCATCCATTCTATTTTCTTCTAGTGCTGTACCTGTCCCGGCTGCCGGCCTATGAGGCCGGCAGCTGGGCAGGTGTAGTCTTCTGGTTCTTTTGCTGCCGGCTGGCATCGGTCTTGTACCTTTGCCGGCCGGCTTATGTCAGTCCTGGTCTGCCGGTCACCAAGAGTGTGGCCGGCAGCTGGGTACTACCTTGTGTAGTTGCTGGCCGGCAGCCATTGCCGGCCAACACTGGCTGTTACCGGCCGGCAGTTGCTGCCGACCGGCACAGGCATTTTAACCAGAGTGCTGCCGCCCTATAGCTGTTAAGTAGTATATTTTAAAGCTAGTTGTGGTGTGTGCCGGCCGGCAAAGGCAGGCCGGCACACATCCTCCTATACTGTACTAGTATTCTTCTGTATAGCATATACAGTAAGAAGAAAACTATAGTAAAGGTTTAGGTACAGCACTGTATCTTCTAACACTATTGTGTTTTCTTGCACAGCCCTTTGCTGTTGCCCTCAGATAGGAAGCAGAGTTCTTCCCTGTCTATTATCCAGGATTTTAAAATCATTGCCTAGGTGTGAGCTCCACCTGTTTCCTCTGGAAACCTTGCATTGGTTACTCCAGAAGAGATAAACCATTTTGATTTTATTATCTGGAAGGCTGCAACAATGGGTTGTGAGGGAAACACAAGTGTGTGTCTTTCCTTTATGAATTGTTATGCTATACTATGCATACATAGTTCACTTGATACTCATGGAAATTTCTTCTCTGTACAGGAGGACCCCCCGAAGTGCAGAAATGTTTTCTGCAATGTCCGCAGCAAGAACCTCTGCGGACATGAGTGTTGTAGGAGACACGCAGCATGCGCTGTCTCCAAGGATGATCTCCAGTATTGGGACCCTCAGGTATGTACTGTATGCACTAACCTGATTACTGAGGCTTTTGATTCCCCTAGAACGGCGGAATCAAGGGATATAGCAAGGGAAAAGCTTCGTACTTGGGTAAGGGGCTTCAAGAAGAACACCTCTGGCCCTTATCTTCCAAGTGAGAAGATGAGGGCGTATCTTTTTCCCCAGGCATCAGCTGAGGCAGTGATTCCCCAGCCTCAAAAGGAGATCCCTCAAGATCAAGTCAAGGTGGACGTGGAAGTCGCAGTCGCGATGCAAGACCGCCAGTTGGATGACAGGATGTCTGACCTGGACGAACGTTTGGAAGAAGACCTGGCAGAAGGTCAGGATCAAGTTCAAACCCCGGATGTCGTAGAGGATGAGGTCGACGAGGTGTCGGCTACTCCGGTTCAGATGCAGGAGCCTATCCCCTCAACATCGGCTGGTCTCCCAGTAGAACTAGGACAGGCCCTCTCTTCGATTGTTGGAATGATCCAACAAATGCAGAAGGAGAATCAGGAGAAGGCGGCTGCAATGGAACTGCGTATGCAGTCCCTGGCAGAATCACATGGGCCCCAGAAAAGGCTCAATGTGAAAGACCTTCCCATATGCTCAGATGCTAACCCATTGAGGTATGCTGAGCACATGCCGATGACGACTGGAAAGATCGTCATCTCGGATAAGCTGGGTTCAGTTCCCCTAGAGGAGGTAGAATTCTGGGCCAGCAAGGCATCATATCCGGACTGCTATGTCCGGCTGAGAAAAGAACCAGCTTCAAGAGAGGAGACAGAGCCGAAGGAGGTCATTATTATGGACCACGCTAAGGCTCAAGCCCTACTTTCATCCTCGATGAAAGAGAGGGGCTTCTCGAATTCGAAGGTAGCTGCATTGAGCAAGAAGCTCCCTTCTTTTGTGTCCTCTCCTGATAGAGCCTTCCCCTTTTTACAGAAAGGGTTTGCGGCTGTCCTAAAGGCAGTAGAGGCCGGCAAGCCTTGCCCCTCCCTGGAGGAGTGTAAACCCTTGTCGCTGGCTCTGCCTATGGACCACAAAGACTGGAAGGATGTCCATCTAACATTCTCAGTGGGAAAGTTGGAGGCTGATTTTGCCGGACGGCAATTCGGCGAGGACCTCCCCAAGCTGTCCGAATCTCTTTTACGAAGAGAGTTCGAGACAAAAGAAAGACTGGCTGCCTCAATGTCTCATCAGACTACACTTGAGACGATGGCAAGTGACCCTAAGGTCCATGAAATGTTCATGGTAGTGGCTAAGTCTCACCTAGCCACAGTGACGAAGGACCTTTATGGCTTCGTCAAGGCAAGGAGAGCTTGCAGGGAGTTCGTGTTCACCGGGGCTTCGGTGAGACACGAGCCAAGGAAGTTAATCTCCTCCAACATTTGGGGAAAAGACCTTTTCCCTACCGATGTGGTCAAAGAGGTTGTTGATAAGGCCGCCGTGGAGAATAGAAACCTTCTCCAGAAGTGGGGCCTGGCTATCAAAAGAAAATCTTCCCCGGATGAGGGTCCTCAACCAAAGAGGAAGAATATGAGGACTAGGCTACTGTCTCGGCCAGCCAAGCCTTATAGACAGCAACAGCAACTGCAATTGCCTTTGCCTCCAGTGCCCCAGATGGTGGCACAAACCCCGACTACTTTTCAGTGGGTACCCCAGGCTGTGCCAGGTCAGTCAACCACATTCACCCCAACGTTCGAAGGACAGTCTTCTTCCTTTCGTGCAAAACCTAGAGGAGCAGCCAGAGGCTCGTCTAGGCGCCCCTCAAGGGGAAGGGGATTCAGAGGTGGTCGTGGTCAGGGAGGCAAGACCTCAGGACGGCAGTCCAAGTGAAACGATACCGGTAGGAGGGAGACTGATGAAATTTTGGGATCGCTGGACCTTCGATCCCTGGGCCCAAAGCCTACTCAAGAATGGACTGGGTTGGAGTTGGTACAGCACTCCACCCCCGTGCCTTCGGTTTTTCCAACACTCCACCCCCGTTCTGGAGGAGTACGTTCAAGAACTGTTGGAGAAAAAGGTGATCCGAAAGGTGAAGTCCATCAAATTCCAAGGGAGGCTGTTTTGTGTTCCCAAGAAAGACTCGGAAAAGCTCAGAGTCATTCTGGACTTGTCGCCACTCAACAAGTTCATAGTGAATTGCAAATTCAAGTTGCTAACACTGCAACACATAAGGACCTTACTGCCCAAGAGGGCATACTCAGTCTCTATAGACTTGTCAGACGCCTATTGGCACATTCCAATCAGCCGTCGACTCTCCCCCTACCTAGGGTTCAGGCTACAACGGAGACTGTACGCCTTCAGAGCCATGCCATTCGGGCTAAACATAGCCCCAAGGATTTTCACGAAGCTTGCGAGCGCAGCTCTCAAACAATTACGCCTAAAGGGAATTCAGGTAGTAGCCTACCTGGACGACTGGCTGGTGTGGGCAGCATCCGAGACCGAATGCTTGCAAGCTTCCAGTCAAGTGATCCAGTTCCTAGAGTACCTAGGCTTCAAGATCAACAGAAAAAAGTCTCGACTTTCTCCATCCCAAAAGTTCCAGTGGCTGGGAATCCACTGGGACCTTTTGTCACACAGTTTCTCCATCCCGACGAAGAAAAGGAAGGAGATAGCGGGCTCTGTCAAGAGACTTCTAGATTCCGAAAGGATATCAAGACGCGAACAGGAGAGGGTACTAGGCTCTCTCCAGTTTGCTTCAGTGACAGACCCAGTGCTAAGAGCACAGCTAAAGGATGCAACCGGAGTTTGGAGAAGGTATGCATCAAACACGCGAAGAGACCTGAGAAGACCAGTGCCGCCTCGGCTACGTACTCTTCTCAGACCTTGGTCCCAAGCCAGACATCTAAAGAAGTCGGTTCTTCTTCAGCCACCTCCCCCGTCGATGACGATTCACTCAGACGCCTCAAAGGAGGGATGGGGAGGTCACTCTCATCGGAAAAAAGTCCAGGGGACTTGGTCCAAGCTATTCAGGAGCTTTCATATAAACTTTCTAGAAGCTATGGCAGTGCTCCTTACCTTAAAGAAAGTCTCCCCGCATCACTCGATCCACATAAGATTGGTGACGGACAGCGAGGTGGTTGTGAGATGCTTGAATCGACAAGGGTCGAGGTCACCACCTCTCAACCAAGTGATGTTAGCCATTTTCCGATTGGCGGAAAAGAAGGAGTGGTACCTGTCGGCAGTTCACCTTCAAGGAGTCCGCAATGTGACAGCGGACGCTCTATCCAGGTTCACACCGATAGAGTCGGAATGGTCCTTAGACGCAGGATCATTTTCCTTCATTCTGAATCAAGTCCCAGAACTGCAAATAGACCTCTTTGCAACGAAAGACAACAAGAAGTTGACCCTGTACGTGTCCCCGTACGAGGACCCCTTAGCGGAAGCAGTGGACGCAATGTCCCTCGACTGGAACAGATGGTCCAGGATTTATCTGTTCCCTCCTCACAACCTTCTGTTGAGGGTCCTCAACAAACTGAGATCCTTCAAGGGGGTAGCGGCAATAGTGGCCCACAAGTGGCCGAACAGTATGTGGTTCCCCTTGGCGTTGGAACTACAGATTAAGTTCGTGCCGCTACCACATCCAGTTCTGACCCAGCGAGTCCAGAAGTCGACTGTCTGCGCTTCATTACAGAAAACCCAGACCCTGCAGCTCATGATTTTCTCGCCCTTGCGGTGAAAAAGCGTTTCGGGATTTCGAAAGCCAGCATAGACTTCCTAGAGGAATATAAGTGCAAATCGACTAGAAGGTAATATGAGTCATCTTGGAGAAAATGGGTGGCCTTTGTAAAGGCAAAGAATCCGCAGGAGATCTCAACAGACTTCTGCTTATCTTTCTTCATCCACCTCCATGGCCAAGGGTTGGCAGCTAACACGATTTCAGTGTGTAAATCTGCTTTGATGAGACCCAATTTATTTGCCTTCCAGATCGACCTATGTAACGAGATCTTTAATAAAGTTCCGAAAGCCTGCGCTAGGCTCAGACCTTCAGCACCTCCAAAGCCCATCTCATGGTCTTTAGACAAAGTTCTTCATTTCGCCTCCCTGTTGAGCAATGAAGAATGTGCGTTAAAGGATTTGATGCAAAAGTTATTTTCCTATTTGCACTCGCGTCCGGGGCCAGGGTTAGTGAGATCGTAGCCCTCTCGAGAGAGGCAGGTCGTGTTCAGTTCCTGGATGGGGGGAGCTGAACCTGTTTCCGGATCCTACGTTTCTCGCCAAGAATGAGTTACCCACCAACAGGTGGGGTCCCTGGAGAATCTGCCCTCTGAAAGAAGATGCATCTCTATGTCCAGTAGAATGCCTAAAGGTCTATCTTCGTAGAACTTCAGACTTCAAGGGTGGTCAACTATTCAGGGGAGAAACATCAGGCTCAAATTTATCTCTGAATCAACTCAGAGCGAAAATCACATATTTTATTCTCAGAGCGGATCCTGACAGTACACCCGCAGGTCACGATCCGAGGAAAGTTGCCTCATCCCTAAATTTCTTTAATTGTATGGATTTTGAACATCTCCGTTCATACACGGGCTGGAAGTCTTCCAGGGTGTTCTTTCGCCACTATGCGAAGCAAGTAGAGGAATTTAAGACATCTGTGGTAGCAGTGGGTCGTGTAGTTAACCCTACTGTTTAACTCTGCGAGGAACAGTGGTCTTAATTGGGACGATTAAGTCCAGGGTGAGTGTGTAGGTACATACTGTACTACAAACTAAATGAGGGCACCAAGTGCCCATATAGACTGTTCCTTCTTTCAAAGGTGAACCTAGCATAAGTTCAGACATGTGTGCCGAGCGTTTCTAACGCTAATGTGATTGATTTGTAATACAGACTTTTATGACTTGATACCTTGGTATCTTATTAAAGTGGTGTTTAATTGTTTTTCTTTCAGATAAAAAAGTTCTGTTTACTATCATACTTATGCTTAAAGTTTTGGGTTATCCTCTTTTATATATATATATATATATATTCGTTGTTATCCTGTCTGTTTATTATCTGTCAATAAACTTGTTCTTGAGAACCTTGCGTCTCTTTCACCTGTGTCAAATTATTGGTATAATTGAGCATTTTAATTCTATGTATCTTATCTGGGATAATTCTGATAGAATTGTTCTGTTATGCAAGCTATGTTGCATTGGTTTATGTAGTCCCCTAATGGGAGGACTCCGTCCCATAAAGGGACGAGGGCGGTTTTATTAGTTTCTTCCTATGCGGATATAAACCTTTGTCCAATACAAGTATTGTGCGGATTACTGGTCAATATATATTGACGCAGTGGTTCTATACAAACTATGCTTTACTTAATATAGGGCGAGACCACTATATTAGCTTGCCTGGTATTCATACATAAATATATGTACTCTTCGAGACTTTCCAGAGTCTAGTAGGACTCTTCCCTGTAGGGGGCAGGGAGCTCTAACATAGTTTATAGTTAGTTGAAAAGATGTATAACGGTAACATCTTAGGTCTCTAGGTCTAGTCGACCGGGAAAAAATTACCTCCGGGGAGTACGGCACGTTCTGAGAATCCACAGATACAGTAATGCTCTGAGACACTTCCATCAGGACGACATGGCTTGAGCCCAAAAAACGGATTTTGAGCGAAGCGAAAAATCTATTTTTGGGTGAGATGGCCATGTCGTCCTGATGGACCCGCCCTTGCCTTTCTAAGAAAGGGCTGTAAGACCCCTCCCTACATACAGTATCTGTAGCACCTCGTGTACGCTACAAGGAATACAGATGGCGCCAGGCACGCATACGAATCGGGGGATAGGGAAGCCTTGGGAGCGGCTCCCCTTTTTCTTTCCCGAATTCGTATCTCGTCAATCACCTCCTACGAGACGAAATCTCTGTCCAGGTCATAGATTGCCATGTGATGTGTCTAGAATACGTCCTCTGATATGTCGCGATATCCCTTTCACGAGGGATACTCGCTCCAGGAGTTAGAATTCTGGTACCTTAAGGTAAATTCTCTGGGAATATCGCCGTAGTTGTAATATACCCTAGGAAGCTACCCTATAGGAACTTCCATCAGGACGACATGGCCATCTCACCCAAAAATAGATTTTTCGCTTCGCTCAAAATCCGTTATATATATATATATATATATATATATATATATATATATATATATATATATATATATATATATATATATATATATATATATATATATATATATTGATATTATCAGAAGGGATAGAAAGAATTTAGTAAGAAGAATTTACATTTAGGAAGTATATCTAATATATGTTCTATACTGATCTTCCATTCTTAAAGGTAAAATTTCAGTAGGATTTGAATTGAAACTATAATTTGCTGGTTAAATGTTAAACAAAAGGATTGGTGATATATATATATATATATATATATATATATATATATATATATATATATATATATATATATATATATATATATATATATATATATATATATACATATATATATATATATATATATATATATATATATATATATATATATATATATATATATATATATATATATATATATATATATATATATATATATATATATATATATATATATATAAATATATATATATATATATATATATATATATATATATATATATATATATATATATATATATATATATATATATATATATATATATATATTTATATATACACAAAGATATATATATATATATATATATATATATATATATATATATATATATATATATATATATGGATAAATATCAACACAACATTGTGTTCAAATAGAAATAAATTTCTACCTCATACTTGGGATCGAACGCTAGCCCCTTCTAATGAAAGGACAGGTCGAAACCAACCATGCCACGAGAGCCCATAAAAGGAAATCTGAACATGACACTAATCTAGCCGTCCGAGGATTTACCTGGTGAGACATCAGTCTCTTTACCAGCGAGTTTTACCAGATTTCCCCGGGCCACCACGTGACACAATTGGTAGTAATTCATTCAAATTACCCCTATTGAGTCAATATGGATAAATATCAACACAACATCGTGTTCAAATAGAAATAAATTTCTACCTCATACTTGGGATCGAACGCTAGCCCCTTCTAATGAAAGGCCAGGTCGAAACCAACCATGCCACGAGAGCCCATAAAAGGAAATCTGAACCTGACACTAATCTAGCTGTCCGAGGATTTACCTGGTGAGACATCAGTCTCTTTACCAGCGAGTTTTACCAGATTTCCCCGGGCCACCACGTGACACAATTGGTAGTAATTCATTCAAATTACCCCTAATGAGTCAATATGGATAAATATCAACACAACATCGTGTTCAAATAGAAATAAATTTCTACCTCATACTTGGGATCGAACGCTAGCCCCTTCTAATGAAAGGCCAGGTCGAACCCAACCATGCCACGAGAGCCCATAAAAGGAAATCTGAACCTGACACTAATCTAGCTGTCCGAGGATTTACCTGGTGAGACATCAGTCTCTTTACCAGTGAGTTTTACCAGATTTCCCCGGGCCACCACGTGACACAATTGGTAGTAATTCATTCAAATTACCCCTAATGAGTCAATATGGATAAATATCAACACAACATCGTGTTCAAATAGAAATAAATTTCTACCTCATACTTGGGATCGAACGCTAGCCCCTTCTAATGAAAGGCCAGGTCGAAACCAACCATGCCACGAGAGCCCATAAAAGGAAATCTGAACCTGACACTAATCTAGCTGTCCGAGGATTTACCTGGTGAGACATCAGTCTCTTTACCAGCGAGTTTTACCAGATTTCCCCGGGCCACCACGTGACACAATTGGTAGTAATTCATTCAAATTACCCCTAATGAGTCAATATGGATAAATATCAACACAACATCGTGTTCAAATAGAAATAAATTTCTACCTCATACTTGGGATCGAACGCTAGCCCCTTATAATGAAAGGCCAGGTCGAAACCAACCATGACACGAGAGCCCATAAAAGGAAATCTGAACCTGACACTAATCTAGCTGTCCGAGGATTTACCTGGTGAGACATCAGTCTCTTTACCAGTGAGTTTTACCAGATTTCCCCGGGCCACCACGTGACACAATTGGTAGTAATTCATTCAAATTACCCCTAATGAGTCAATATGGATAAATATCAACACAACATCGTGTTCAAATAGAAATAAATTTCTACCTCATACTTGGGATCGAACGCTAGCCCCTTCTAATGAA
>NC_090741.1:137325723-137375723 GCF_036898095.1 Palaemon carinicauda | reverse complement strand
AAATATCGGGTATGTATTGAGGGTGAGCAAGAGAAAACTCCTCAGTTATACAATGAAGTAATGGTTAGGACTGTTGGACGAAAAGAAAGAAGAAAGGAAGAGAAAACTTGAAAGGCATCTAGTGGTAATTGGATGCAGCAAAAACCATTCACTAATGCCTATATTGCGCCGTGAGAGGCGCACTGACGGTTTTAAACCCCTATTAGGATTAATACAGTATCATGAAGGAGATATATAAGTTCATTAAATGATCAAGTTGGACAGGTTTTCCATGAAGAGAAGAAAGATCTATGAGGATGCTATAAAGATATAATTTTACTTTTGAATAAAAAATGCGAAAAAATTAATTCATTTAAGAATAATTGAGACATGTTCTTGAACTAACTTGAGAAAAAAAATCGTTAATTGAATTTCAAATATTTTGGAAGTTGAGCTACTAAAAAAAAATATTTGATTGAAGGTAATACGATACCTTTTTCATCCTGAAAAAAATCTTTGTCAATTTTTTTTCAAATATGATTGACTGGTGGAACTTGCTTTTATTGAAAAGGAAATAATATATTCACATGCTGTATAAGGGACTATGTAAATATTGTTTTATATGTATTTGTATATTAAAGAAAAATTTTGTACGTTTCCATTTCCTGACCGTAAAACAACATGATTTATCTAATAGTTATCTTTACTGTGTGTCCTTCTTCCATCATTTATTAATTGGTTTCTGATTAGTAGGAAAAACTTCTAATAACTTCCTCTTTATTGGTAGACTAGTGTGCCGTCGAGGAGCATATTAGCGAATTCTGGAAGAGTTTGTCTCAGACAAAATTAGAGCCTATCATTGCGCGAGATTGCTCAGCGGAACCAAGTATTGCCAATCCATGACATCATCATCTGCCAGGTCATTATATCATGTACCTCAAAGGGTCTTTGCTCAGCCGTGACTCTCTTAACTCACAATTTAATATAATTTCATTGCCCTACTTTTAAAAACGGTGCATGAGTGTCTTGTGGATGTTTTGCGCGTTTATCACCATAAAGGGTAAGCAATTCCTGCCTCCAATAAGAGAAAATGCGCTATGCTTTGCATTAATTTCATTCTGGGACAAAGACTTTTGATCTTTGTTATGAATTTTCCATATTTTTTTTTTTTTTTCAAATAATTCGATATTTTAAGGGAAAGGCTCGATTAATAAAATTGATGTGTTTTCTTAAGTCAGCTTTGTAACGACCTTTTATCGCTTAGAATTAAGCAATTATTCACTATTGTTTTTTTTTTTTTTTTTTTTTTTTTGTATAAGCTCTTTAAGCATTCAGTTGACACAGCAGGTTGGGAATCCACTTTTCGATTGAATAATCTAATATTTGTGCAAATGAAACTTGTTGCTTCAGTAACAAAAATTTATTTCATGAGACAAATATGCAATTACAGAAGAAGCTTTAAGATGATATATACACATGATTTATCTCATTCATCTATTTACTTATCTATTCATCTATTAGCGTAGTTATTCCTTCATTTGGTATGATGTCCTTCATTCATTATGGAAAATTTATTAGGGAAGACGCTGTTTTTATCTTATTGATGGCAGTTTACATTTGTGTGTGAATAACTAATTACTTCTTACGAACACTTATGTTAAAATTCTGGAAAATTATATGATACCTCCTGGAAAAAAAAATAAGAACGGCAATTACTGTAATTGATAACGTGAATCAGTCTTGTAATAAATATTAATGGAATTTACTCCTGCATTATTATAAACTATAAGTTTTCCATTTATTTGCTACTACATATGTCCTAGGTAGTAGGTTGGTAAGGGTACCAGCCACCCGTTCAGATACACATACACCGAATATTCTGACCTATTCTTTACAGATTCGCCTCTCTCCTCATACACCTGACAACACTGAGATTACCTGACAATTCGTCTCCGCCTAAGGGGTTAACCTCAACACTGTAATTGTTAGTGGCTATTTTCCTCTTGGTAAGGGTAGAAGAGACTCTTTAGTTATGGTGAGCAGCTCATCTAGAAGGAAGCTCCAAAATCATACCATTGTTCTCTAGTCCTAGGTAGTGCCATAGCCTTCTTACCATGGTCTTCCAGTGTCTTGGGTTAAAGTTCTCTTGCTTACGGGTACACTCAGGCAAACTATTCTGTCTTAGTTCGTTTCCTTTAGTTTTGTTAGGGCATTTACAGTTTATATAGGAAATGTTTATCTTAATGCTATTTTTCTCAAAATATTTTATTTTACCTTATTTCCTTTCCTAGCTGGGTTTTTATCCGTGTTAGAGCCCTTGCTTCTCCCAATACGGCTGTAGCTTAACAACAAATAATAATAATAATAATAATAATAATAATAATAATAATAATAATAATAATAATAATAATAATAATAATAATAATAATAATAATAATAATAATGCCATGAGCAAACATAGCATTGCAAAATGTTTGGATATCAAAACTATATATGAAAAAGATTTTATTCAGCGTTGAATGTTAAAAGGGTGCGCTATGAATGTTTCATTAGTTTTGATTCATGCATTTTTATACATATCAAAAGGAATATTTTATCCACTTTGATAATTCTGAGAAAAAAAAATGGCAAAAATAACCTCTAAAATCCTGGGGCAAATTGATAAATAAATATTTTATGGTTACCGCATGTAAAATAGTATTTTTTTCTCTTTCTTACTATCCTCATAATCTTTTATACAGTATTTCAGTAATAAGATAAGATGGTTTCTATAGAAGTAAACATGAATCAAGGTGCCTTAACATTGTTTGGTCTGAGGAACCTAAATTGACAACGATTTGCTATTAGTAATTACCTAGAAAATATTGAGATAATGATCATAATCATATACTGTAGGTAGGCAGAGGGTGATAGTATGAAAGAGGTGAATGTCTGTGTAGTTTGATCAACTACCAATGTGAAAGTTTTCTACGAAACGATTCAACCTCTCGGATGTGGTAGAGGTATGTCTTCGGTTTTTATCTGTGCGACAAAAACCCTGATCATCAGAGCATTAAAATATACACTCAATCATTGATCAAATTTTGCGTGCAAAGAAATAGAGTTTATCATTGTTTTTGAACTCTCTCAGGTAGTTATGTAATCATCATCATAATTATCACCCCCTTCACCTATTGACGCCAAGGGTCTTAGCTAGGTTTCTCCAGTCATCTCTATCTAAAGCTTTTTATTCTATACCTCTCAATTCATCACCTCCCACATCCCGTTTCATAGTGTTCATCCTTGTAGAACTGGGTCTTCCAACTCTTTTAGTGCATTGTGAACCCCAGTTGGAAGTTGGGTGACCTAATCTTGGGAAGTGCGAACAGCATGCCCAAACCATATCCATCTACACCTTACCATGATCTTCTCCTCATATAGTGCTTGAGTAACATCTCTTATAGTTTCATTTATAATCCTTTCCTGCTATTTAACCTACCAATATTCTTCTGAGGGCTTTGTTCGCAAATCTATAAAATCTATTGAGAATTGTTTCATTGTCATACTATGTCTTATTTCTTTACAGTAACACCGATCTCACTAAGCTGATATATAGCCTGATTCCCATATTCAATTTCAGGCGATTTGATTTCCAGATCTAATTTAACAGAGCCATTGTCTGATTTGCTTTTTTTCAATCTTTAATTAAACTCTTATTCCAAAGACCTTATATTGATCATAGTTTTTAAATATATGAATGATTTAACCTCATATATCCTTTTTCCTTCCAATGATATTACATCTTCCATCGCATATTCCGTTTACATCATCTCTGTTCTTCGTCTATTTATCTTATGTCCAACCTCGTGTGTTGTTTCATGTATTCTGGTTAGCAAGCTTTGTAAGTCCTGTGGCGTTTTGCAAATAAGAACAGCTTCATCAGAATATTCTGTGTCCTGTTATCAATCCACTCCAATCCCTCTCTGCCATACCCACCTAATCTATGTATTACAAAATCCATGAAGAATAAAAACAACACAGGTGACAAAACATTATGGCTAGCGCACATGTCCACAATATCAAAGGCCTATTCAAAGCTCACAAATGCCATCAAAAGTGGATTTTTATGCTCGAGACATGGCCGTACATGGCTTAAAATTAAAAATCTGGTCAGTGCAAACAACTTCTACATTTACTAAATCCTGCTCTTTCATCTATCAGCTTTTCGTCAACTTTCTCTACATTCTCTTTAGAATGAGAATATTATATATTTTCAAGACAACGGACGTAAGCGTGAGGCCTCTGTAATTAGTGTAATCAGTCAGATGTCCTTTTTTTTTTGGTCAGTTTCCCCCACACGCCTAGCTCCAACCTCTCAGGTTTTGTCTTTTCATCCGATATTCTACAAAATAATTTTTTAAATATTTTGGAGTCACTTCATTTTCTGCCAGTATCATCTCAGGTGTCAATCCATCATACCCAGGGGCTTTCCATCTCCTGAGGTTTTCAATTGTAGCCTCAAATTCAATCACACTGAACTCCTTCATGGGCACTTCAAGGTCTTCATCAACTTCAGGTATATGAATTAAATTATTCCAATCACATTTTCTATTCATGACCTCAAGAAAGCATTCCATCCAAAGTTGCCTTTCTTCATCTTCTGTGTTTATAACATAGCCATTTATCTTTTTTATGGTTATATACATACAAACACACCTACACACACACACACGCAAACACACACACACACACACACACACACACACACATATATATATATATATATATATATATATATATATATATATATATATATATATATATATACTGTATATATATGATATATATATATATATATATATATATATATATATATATATATATATATATATATATACTGTATATATATGAATATATATATATATATATATATATATATATATAAATATATATATATATATATATATATATATATATATATATATATATATATATTTATATATATATATATATATATATATATAAATATATATATAGATATATATATATATGTATATGTATATATATATATATATATATATATATATATATATATATATATTTAGACACACACATATATATATATATATATATATATATATATTTATATATATATGCATATATATAAGATATATATATATATATATATATATATATATATATATATATATTTAGACACACATATATATATATATATATATATATATATATATATATATTTATATATATATGCATATATATAAGATATATATATATATATATATATATATATATATATATATATATATATATATATATATATACATATATGTATATATATATATATATATATATATATATATATATATATATATATATATGTATGTATGTATGTATATATATAAATATATATATATATATATATATATATATATATATATATATATATATATATATATATATATATACATATATATATATATATATATATATATATATATATATATATATATATATATATATATATATATATATATACGTGTGTATATGTGTGTGTGATTGTGTGTGTGTATGTGCGTGTGTTTGATGTACGTCTTAGAAATATGAGCAATGTTCTCTTAATATATACATTTACTCAAGATTTATTGATATACTTAAACTGAAATTCTTGGATCCCAGGAAAAAGGCAACGAAGAAGGATTACCTCTCTGAGTGTGAATCAATCCTTTACATAGTAAAAGAATAATAAGAGAAGGAAAACTTAAATCTCTCATTACTTTGAAATCCACTGAAGCCATGGAAAGGTCAGAGTATTTAGGGAACCGATGAATACTTATTCTTGGTACTTAATTAGAGGGATCTCTTTTTCACAATTTAGTCGTTTTTCTGGCTTCACAGTCGTTAATCAGATCTGAATCAATTCCTAGGAAAGGGATGGAAATAGATTTTCTCCTCTGTCGATAATACTATTTTTCCTGAAATATGGGACCATCATGAGTCCATTGATTTATAATCTACGCAGAAGTTAATCAGTATCTAAAAAATAGTTGGAATTGTTTCAATCTTATTCTCTATGAAGATTTTATTACCTAATGTAAAATAAATTAGAAGTTAAAGTTAGAAATGTTGATATAGAAACTAAAGTCACATTTCTTTTTTATTAGATAGATTATTCACAATGTATCGTCGAAGATGATCTCAATTAATCTTTCGTTTACATATACTAATGAGAATGTAATATGTTTTTATTATAAATTATCAGAAATCAATTATATGATATGCATGAACATAAGTAGCGATTTATTTAAAAGACAAATTGTATCCGAAAATTAAATAAAAATGAAACTGGTAATTCAACGCTACAAATATGAAAATATCAATCATTCAGGTGATGGAGAAATGTTAATTCCTAAAAAAATTCAAATACCAATTGTAAACACTTAATCAGTTTCATGTCTTTACAATAACCTCTTTAATTTATAGGAGTCTTACCAAAAGTCTTTACTTTTAGCTATTTTTGGTTTTGGTTGCCTTATTACATCTTATGTAAAATTACGAATGTTTTCTTATCCATGGTAAGAAAATAGTCGTTATATTTTCAAGTTATTTCTTGATTTTTAGGCGATTAGTGGTTAGGATTTATATACAGGAAAAACATAGAAAGAATATAACTAATATTTTGCTAAAAGACATACAGTCATATGCATATACAATAGTACACATACTTTATACATATTTATTTATTCAAATACCATGAGAGAATATATATTATCTACGTATTTCATTTGTGTATTTAAGAGATGTATAACAATCACGTAAGGTGAGTTATATTCATGTAGGTTTAGATAAAATATGTAAATGGCATAAGACTTTCGTCATTCATTTAATTATATTTTCATTCTATCCAGTATATGTAAATTTACGTCGTTTTAAAGCATTATCTTTTTATTTTACATAGTTTTTTTTTTACAAAGTCTTTTGTAATTTCGTTTTGGTATGCAGTTTGACACACAGGTTATGACCATGAGGCATTACATATCATTTTTGTTCCAACGGGGTTAGAAAGTGCATGAAAATTCTCGAATTAGATTTTTTACTTTTATTGATACGAGAGGTAGGTGAGCGGAATTAGCTAGACGAGAGTTGCCTTGCAAGCAAGGTTAGTATCCCTTCTTCATATTGCTACATTGGCAACTTTACGTCGCTAGAGCTATGCTCCCACTCTATGAGAATGAGCTACTAGAAATTTATAGAAGAATTAAGTCAATATATATAGACCCTAGGGATACATATGTAGCAAAAGAGACCCGGCTTTTCCCTTCGAAAAAAGCCAATATCCACCAGCCCTCTCTACCCTCAAGTATGTAAAGTATTATCCTCTCAAGTGTGAATAAGTGATCTTTATCAAATATATACCATGTATAGTGTTGTTCAAATGTTGGGGAAATTATTGTAATGATATTCAAAGTAGCATTTCAATGTAGCTACATTTTAACATAAATTTTGTTAACTGTTGTCATATGAGATTTATGTTAAACAATGAAGTGTCTTCGTTTTGCTTAATCGCTCTCTAACCGTGTGTGAACCAGAAGACGTAAGTGTACCAGGATCATATATGTAAATTTCATTATTTTATGTTCATTAGATTGCTATTATTTCATTAATTGTCAAAATTGAAAATTTTTATCCATTAATTTCCAGTGAAACAAGTGGTTGTATAATTTTTTTTCAAAGTGTCTTTCTTTTGTCTTATTCTAAGGTTTAGTTCAAATTTGATATTTCAAGTGATATTTTTTTTTGGTGTTACTTTTTCTGAAATTCTGATATCTTTTTGAAGAATATATTTATTTTTGTGAAATATATATTATTTTAATAAACGAGTGCATCGCTCATATTTCCTGACTAAGAACCAAGGTAAAAAGTATGTTGGTAATCACCTAGTTATTGTTTTGGGTAATGTAAGAGACTTTTGGATATTCTGTGTTCATATATATTGCCGTTGAGAGTTGTGTAATATTTTCAGAGCTCGGGTATTATTTTCTTTACATATAACACACTTATGAAATAAAACCAGGTGAGTTTTAGAGGTAGGGAATTTATGTAATTCTACAGTCGTAATATATATTTACGATACCTGAACCCCTGGGATCGACTGAGTCTTTTGAATATTGATGAAAACAGTGCTGTGTTCTGATCAAAAAGTTTGACCTGGTTAGTGTTGATAGGATTCGGTGCATTATTATGATATATTTTTTTGGAGAGGTATAATTTTGTGTTAAGTACAGGATGACAGAGTTAAATGTACAAGAATGTTTGGAAAACTAGTTTTTTCAGGAATTCTAGCAAACTAATATAACTAGAGCTCAGAGCCCTATATTTTAATGGCATGCGGTGGCCATGCAATGAGTGGAATGACTGAAGCCTAAATAAAGTTTCTACCCTTAGAGAAGTTGATAAACTTAGGAAAGTTGTCGGAAGAAGTTATGGCAGTAGCTCGCGAACTGCTGGAGAAGGCTGAAGCAGAATTTGTAGCGTAGTAAGCATCAGTTGACCTAGGAAGTGAAGGAATAAAAGGAGAAAGAAATATAGAAGCTGATATTAGACAAATTGCAGAGAAAGAAAATGTGATTAGGTTGAAGATGATTTCTGAATAGGATGGAGAGAGAGAAGACGCAAGAGAAATTGCAAGACAGGAAGAAAGAGAGAGAGAAGATAGAGGATAGGGAAGAGAAAATCACAAGACATGTGAGGGAAATGGAAGCAAGGCGGGAAGAAAGAGAGAAAAAAGATGCAAGAGAAACTGCCGGACATGCAAGGGGAATGGAAGTAAGAGAAATTGTAAGATGTGAAGAAAGAGAGAGAAGAAGCAAGTCACACAATGGAATTAGAATTGTTCAGTGCTCGTGCAAGGTCAGCAACTCAGACAGAGATGACCCCTACTATGTACTCTCTCATGTTTAATGTGACAACTGCACAAAGGTTAATAAAAAAAAAAAAAAAAACACACAAAAGAAGCTCCAGATTAATTCTTCGATCATTTTGAAACAATTGCGTACACGAAGGAGTGGCCAGAAAATAAATGGGCAGTATAATTTCAAAATGTACTTTTTGGGCTCAGGCCATGTCGTCCTGATGGAAGTTCCTTCGAAGGTAGCTTCCTAGGTATATTTGATTACAGTGATATATCACAGAGAATTTACCAAAGGTATCCAGAATTCTAACTCCTGGACCTAATATCCCTTAAAATTTTACAAAGGGATATCGCGTAATATCAGAAGACGTATTCTTGACACGTCTCATGGCTATATACGCCCCCAATAGAGCTTTCACTTCGAGGGGAAAGAGAGGCAAGAATAAGGAGAGTCGTTAAAAAGAAATCGCTCTCGAAGCTCCTTACTGCTCTGCAAATAGTGCGCCAATCCGCCACCGCGAGGCGCCACCAAGTCATTCTTTCTATCGTAGCTTCATTTGACCGGTGTTTTCACCATTCTCTCTTATTATTTTGGAGTTTTTTGGACGCTATTATGTCTTCTCCAGCCTCATCAGCTTCTGGAAAGTTAAATAGTATCTTTATCTTGTGTAAATGTAGCTGTTGCCAGTTTTGCTTTTTGATTGAGATCGTAATAAACGTAACAAGAGTTGTTGCCAGCCGGATGGCGTCATGGACGTGGTCGTTCTTTCTGTTCATTTAGTTAGCCAGAACGACCCTTTCCCGGCCTTTTTACGCTCTAATAACTTTAGCTATTTAGAAATTTAGCTAGGGATTCTTATATTATGTCATTGTTGTCGTGGATTTGGCTATTTATGATCGAGCCTCATGAGTGCTAGGCTTCCTAGCCTAGGCACCTACACACTTCATGCATGATATAACCTTCCTGGTAAAGTTTTATTGAAACACAGGCAATATTTTACACATTTATGATATTACTTAATTATGCTTTCCTCTTCCAAGATAGTATACAGAGAGTTTCGGTGAACAATTCTCAATGCTTCTAGGCTACTAGCCTAGGGGCTTTAGTATACTTTCATACATGTCCCCATTGCTCTTGTATTGTCTTTCAAGGGGAGACTGACACCTCCTATACCTTTTAAGTCGATACTAATCTCCTAGGAGATTTAAGAGCAATCCCCCTTCCCTCTGATTAACCTAGGCTATTCTCAGTTTTCTTTGCTGTGAACAGAGTTCTGGCAAAGTTTCATTGAGATGTTCCGTTTTCATTCTCCTAACCACTGAGTCGGTTTTGAGTTTAGAACGGGACATCAGAGTATCAGTCTGTGTTAGGCATCTCCCTGTCTTGGTGAAATGATTTCCCATGTCAGGTTAAGCTGCTCTTTCAGGAGGCTAGACCTCCCTAGGCCATACTTGGGGGCTTTGTATAACAATTCCCCCTTCCTTGGCCTAGCAGATAGTCCTGTGCTGGTAGACCCTAGACCGAAGAAAGGATTTCTTCACTGCCTAAGGTCTCTGGTAAGAGATTCTGCTCTCCTGTGAGATGGTGTCCTACGGACAGCTTCTCCCTTGACTAACCCAACCTGGGGAAATGGTTTCTCCTACCTGAGGTTACTTCATGAGACCAGAATCCTTTAGGTTAAGTAGTGTCTTCGGGCATTACCTTACCTGTAGGACACCTACCCTTTCTCTTTCGTGTTGAATGATCCAACACCCTCCTGGCCGTCGTTCTACATTGACCCTAGGGTTCTTGTAAGACTGGCCTGAGGTTCCCCGCCTGCCGCCGGCCAGGCCGGCTGCCGGCGGGTACCCTCATATAGTTTAGAGTTTCTTCAGTCCTCCCTTGGACTGCCTTCCATAGCCTTTATGACTGGGATATGGTTGGGTGGAAGCCCGAATTTAATTCCCCCTTCCACTTGAACCCTCATTATGGATGCAGGCCAGCAAGGGCTCAGCCCTTGCCTTCCTCCATCCTCTCTTTCTCTCTTACTTTTGTACTGGGCCATGTCCATTGTCTGCCGGCCGGCAGTTGCCCTGCCGCCGCTTGTTGGGAACATAGTTGACCGACAACCGAAAGACAATGGACTACCTGGTCATCTGCCGCCGACTGCAGCCGGGTTCCCTTGATGGAAAGATCCTCGGCTGCCGACCGGCAGAGCCGCCGCCCCCGACAGAGCCGCCGGCAGTTGGCAGAGCCACTGCCGGCCGGCAGAGCCGCCGCCGCCGGTGGTCTATCACACAATTTTATGAAGACAATAATTGCCTTCAAAAGCCCAGAATAGGCCGGCATGTACCATTTTGCCCGGCAGACGCCGGCAGGCGCAGCAGGTGCTGGCAGGCCTGACAGGACTGGCAACTTGTTACCAAACAGTCAGTGCTGTAGCCCAAAGTTTTTCCAACCTACAAGGTGCTTCATGGGCAGCCTATTGTGAGACCATCATATATAAGAGAGTGATTCTCTCTTTCTTTAATGGTTATGATCCATTATTGTCCTTAATCCCCAATATTGAAACTGGAAGATTGTGTTCAGAGACACTTTATATCATAGGATATCATCTTCCTCTAAAAATTCTTAAGAATTCTACTTTCAATATTGGAGGAGGTCATAACAATTGGCTGGACAGGAAACACATGTAGGTGTCTTTCCTATTTATAGCTCACCCTATCCAAGCTAATATAAAATATTATATGTACAGTGAACCCTCGCTACTTCGCGGTTCGACAATCGCGGATTCACCACTTCGCGGGGTTTTTCCATAACCCATATATATATACATATCACGGATTTTCCGGAAAATTCAAAAATACCGCGAAATCTCAAGACCCCCAAATACGATATTTTGTTACCTGTAATTCCATTAAAACTGTAATTAGTAATATCTGCTCTTACTGATTGTTCATTGCATTACATATGATATATAATTCAGCACAGAAAGAAATAAAACACGAAAAGAGAATGTGATCATACGATAATGTACTGTATACAGTACGTAGTAAAATTAAATCGAACATGAAACGCAAATCAGATGCAGTCATACAATACGTATTAGAATGGTGTACAGTAAGGCTGCTGTTGACTACTGTACTACTGTACGTACAGTACTACAAATGTAATGGATGTGCTTCTTTTCCATGAATCTTTTGTATGTATACGTACGTAGTACTGCATCCAATAATATTCTTTGTTGCAAAAATCACATTTCGAATAAGCGTACGAGAGAGAGAGATAGAGAGAGAGCGTAAAATAGCGTACGTAAAGCTGTATTATTATTATTGTTATTATTATTATTATTGTTGTTGTTGTTAATAAAATTATTATTGTTATTATTATTATCATTATTATTATTATTACAGTACTGTACTGTATTATTATCATTATTTATTATTATTACGGTATTACTTAACCCATTAAGGACGAGAATTATCTATTGGTTTTAAAAACACCATATTTGCAGAAAATACTTCATTTTGGTCTACTATCAACATAAAATCATCACCATAAAAAAATTCCTCTCTTAAGTATGATTTATTTGATGGCAGCTTTTGCTGCCACTAGGCACTTGAATGAACAAAATTTTTCTTTTCTAGACATAACATATAGTTTTCTTAACAAACATAAGTATTTTAAGCATCCCTTTAGTCTACTTAGTAATTATCATTACCAATCATGCCTTTTATGAAAAGAATTGCAAATTCTATCTGAATTATAGTACATAAAAAATTCAATCATATAGCATATCTTACTGCCACTAGCCACTTTGAATGCACAAAATATCTGTTTTGGACATACAATATAATTTTACATTAAACCTAAGTATTTCAAACATAACTTCATTATCTCTAATAATTATCATCACTAATCTTGCCTGTTACAATAAAAACTCCAAATTCTTACTGATTCTTAATATAAAAGAAAAAAAAATACTTAAACATATTGCATGAGTTGCATATCCACACTGTTCTATTTTTCTTGTACGAAGGTTATCCCTATATAGCTTCAAATGATTTCAGTCTATTGTTCATTATGCACTACTGAGGTATTTTATGATAGGACAATATGCATTTTGGATGAAGAGATACAGACCACATATGTATTTTGTGCGTCGAGAACATTCGCGGCATCTTGAGTGACGCTGGTCTCCTTCCTTGGTCCTGTGCTGCTCACCAAAGTACACCACAGAATCCTTTGCAATTCCAGAAGACAGTCTCTTAGATACAGGAGATGTACGAGGAGCACCATATTGCTTCATTATGGCAATTACAAAATGCCAGATGAAGTCTATCAATGGGATTATATTTCCCAGTTTGCGATAAAGCATCCATGAATTAACAACTTGAGCATTGATGCTCCAAGCAAATATTGGCCACCCCCCTTTTCTTGAACGAATTCGAGTTCTATAGGCCGATACTTGTTGATCAAATATATCAACACCACCCATATGTTAATTATACACCTGACTGGAATTGGGCATATCAACCTCAATATGCTTTTTCTCAAGTTTGCTCCATCGCCCTGTTTTTTGTACTTGAAGCATTCTTACTTTGAAGCCACAGTAACTACCTTCCATTTTACTACTGATGTGCTGCCAGTAAATGCCTCTTCCATGTACCCATGATATTTTTTCTTCTCCTTTTCCTTCTTTTCCATTAGTGGGGCACCATGAAGACGATCCTCTCTTAGTGTGCCAGTACCTCCTATTCCTCGATTTGCTAAATTTTCTAGCAATGGTTATGAGGTGAAGAGATTCTCAACACTGCATGCTGGCCAGCCTGTAAATTGATCTCATTAGACATCTCTACTACGACATTTGGACCTTAGCCCAGTCCTATATCAGGGATTTTAGTGTCAGACCCGCAATAGGGCTCACAATAAAGAAGAGATCCGTCTGAAGTACATGCAGCCCAAACTTTGAAACCAAATCTTACTGGTTTCTCTCTTATAAACTGCTTAGCCCGGTGTTTTCCATAATAGGGGATCATAATTTCATCTATGCTATGGAATTATTGCTGAAGCTGAAGATTGCTGACATTATTGACGTGCTGGAAAAGTGGACTTAACTGAAAATTTAGAATGCCATAATAAAGATAAGGTTTTATTGGTCAATATATTTCAGTTCTTCAGTATATCATACAAAAGAGGATAAATAACTCGACAAACATTATTTATGTGATAAATCATCAAAACCATAATCTGAGATTATAGTATAAAAAGAAACAACTTTTACCTTGTAAAATCGGTCGTCGGTCATTTTCATATTGCTAGCAAAATGAAGACTTAAGAATTTTATCAAATGTATCTCTCCTAATGCTTTCAGAAACCCAGTAATTGAATACATCAGGAGTTTCAGACCAGTACATTCTTCGGTAGGGAAGTTTGTTGTAGCCAGAAAGTATATGAATAGAAAGAAAAATCTTCACATTTTGTGGTGTGATGTGGTCTTTAGAGAGTGACTTATGTTCTCCATGTTTTGTGCTCTGATGATAAAGTTCTTCAATCCATTGTTCAGTCCAGAAAAGATTTATGCAGTCGACATGGTTATTTACTTTTTCTTAAATTTTTTTAATTGCGACGTCTGTGGCGAGAATCCTTCTGGGCAAATGACCAGGATTGCATGCAACTTCATCATCTGAAGCATCCGAGTCTTGGTCAGTGTCTGCATCCGTACCCTCGAAAAGGGAGGGGGGGAGATTTACAGAAACATCTACTTCTTTATTGTCACGTTCATCCAGAAGGTTGTAGATTCCATTCAAAGTAAGTGTGCAGACAAGATATATATAAATAAATAGATAAATATATAAATATATAAATGAATATATAAATAAAGATATATATATATATATATATATATATATATATATATATATATATATATATATATATATATATATATATATATATATATATATATATATATATATATATACATATATACATATATACATATATATACATATAGATATATACATATATACATAGACAGATAGATAGATAGATAAATATTTATATATATGTATATATATATAAACATATATATATATATATATATATATATATATATATATATATATATATATATATATATATATATATATATATATATGTGTGTGTGTGTGTGTGTGTGTGTGTATATGTGTGTTTACCTGCGTTTAGACCTATATATCGACATTCACATACATGTACTATCATTTTTGTTGGAACACTAATGTTACGTTTGCAAGATAAAACATCAGTGAGCAAGAAAAATTGCTTCAGTTTTTCTTATAAAACTCCTGTGGAGCTGAGTAGCAAACAAAGAATTGAGTTCATTCAACGTTAATTTCTTTTCTCAGTCATGAAAGTACGAACTGAATATACTCTAATAAGATTTTGACCACTATTGGAAAAATAAATGAACTCTATATAAGAAAACGGAAAAAAATGATTACGTTATAGCCTAGCGGCAGCAAAAGCTGCCATTAAAAATGCTTTTCTCAGTGATGGCCTTGAAAAAAATTGTAGAGATATTTTATGGATAACACACAAAAAAGAAACTTCTAGATCACAGAAACACAGCAATAATGTTTTGAAATCATTGTAATTTTCATATAGAAAATTCCTTTCTTTACAACTAAATGTAGTACTTTTTTCACCCCTCTTAACTTATTCACAATCTAAGCTCAACTGACAGCATTAGGCGAGTTTTAGGGTAATGTGGCCCGGTCAGCAGCAAGAATGAACTTATTTCAATATGCTCATAATGTAAGATAAGGCTGTAAGACTTACAGACGATTCTGGACACTTCAGAATATAGTGGCAGCTTTTGCGGGGCATCTTCTATGAGTTGGTAACCTACGCATCATAGTACTGTAAGACGGGTTGTGATTGGTTCAAGCGCTGATAGATGACGAATCAGAACTCAAGTTTTGTTATCTAGCCTGTGATTGGTGTTTTGCCATCATCTCCTACCCGCAGCATCTAGGTTCTCGCGGGGCTGGATCGTCCACTCTCTGTTACCGCGTATCGCTGAGTAGACGTTCTTAAGTTTGTGAATCTGTGCTGTGTGCGACTTTTTTAAGTTGAACTTTTTGTTACTGTAAATCCTACTGTAATGGCTCCCAATCGTTCTGCTTCTCTTAAGGCTGGTAGTGAGCCTAAACGCCACCGAAGGATGATGACGATAGCTGAGAAGGTTACGCTTCTCGACATGTTAAAAGATGGTAGAAGTTACGCGGCCGCTGGCCGCCATTTTGGCATCAACGAATCTACTGTTCGCTATATCAAGAAGGATGAGGCGAACATTAGAAAGACGGCTGCAATCACCTTTAGCAGATCAGCGAAGCGAGTCGTTACAAGGCGTAATAAAATGATCGTACGCATGGAAGGTGCTTTAGCTGTGTGGATTGCCGACTGCCGGAAGAAGAACATAGCGTTGGATACGAACACCATCCAAACAAAGGCTTTGAGCTTATATGAGAATTTTGCTGCAAAGGAACCTAAAGACGACGACGGCAACCATGCTGAAGATGATGATGATGCAGATGATCCTCAACCAAGGACATCCACTGATTCCCAGCCTCAGAAACGTTTTTCCGCCAGCAAAGGATGGTTCGCGAAGTTTCAGAAACGCTTCGCCCTGAAAAGCGTTTCCCTGCATGGGGAGTCTGCTTCCGCTGACACTGCCGCTGCTGAAACTTACGTGAACCAGACGTTCAAGAATATTATCGCCGAAGGTGGATACAAGCCGGAACAAGTCTTTAATATGGATGAGACCGGCTTGTTTTGGAAGAGAATGCCGTCGCGAACTTTCCTGTTCAAAGAGGAAGCAAAAGCCTCTGGCTTTAAAGCATTCAAGGATCGCGTTACCCTCGTGATGTGTGGCAATGCTGCTGGATTTTTGCTAAAGCCGGGGCTTATTTATAAGTCGAAAAATCCTCGCGCTTTGAAAAATAAAAATAAGAATCTCCTTCCCGTGTACTGGATGCATAATCAAAAAGCATGGATTACGAAGATGCTGACCTCCAACTGGTCCCATCAGTGTTTTATCCCGCAAGTCAGCAAATATCTCTTAGAGAAGGGCTTGCCATTCAAGATCCTTCTCCTTATGGATAACGCTGGTGGACACGCAACTGACCTGTCGCATGAGGGCATTCAGGTTGAGTTCCTGCCACCCAACACCACGTCATTAATTCAACCGATGGACCAGGGGGTTATCAGGGCGTTCAAGGCCCTCTACACGAAGAACACCTTGGCGGACCTCGTTGCGTGTGTGGATGCTGCCCAAGATGATGAGGATGAAGATTTTAACTTGAAGGCGTACTGGCGGCAGTACACCATAGCCACGTGCCTGCAGAATATTCAGAAGGCACTTCTAGAGATGAAACCTGCAACCGTGAATGCGAGCTGGAAGATGTTGTGGCCCGATATTGTTTACGACGACAAGGGATTTACTCCGTCGGAAATCCAACACTCTGCAATACGCAAATTTGTGCAGTTGGGTGCCATAATTGGAGGTGACGGGTTTGGCGACATGACGACTGAAGACGTCGACGAGTTGTTGGACTGCCATTCCCAGCCCCTAACTGACGCAGACCTCGAAGACCTGACGAAATCGGCAAGCGAAGAAGAGAGTGAAACCCAGGAAGAGACCCAAGAAAATGTCGAAGAAACAGGCTTAACATTAGAACGGCTTGCCAAGGCCTGCAACCATGCGAAGGAGTTGAAAGAAATGTTGCAAGAGTGGGACGAGGATATGGTTCGCTCGATGCAATTCTGCAACAAGATCGATGAAGACATGACTCCCTACAAAATGCTCTTGGATCGAAAAAAGAAGCAGCGGCAACAACTTCCGATCACAATGTTCTTCCAGCCTCGCAAAAAAGAGCCAGTTTCTCCTGCTAGTACGCCTTCGGAAGAAATTGAAGAAGTTTCCCAGGAAGAAGTTGAAGAGGTGTCCCAGGAAAAGACACCTCCGTCTGAAGAGACGTAAAATACTACCTGGCTGCACAGTAGAACACATCATCAGCTTCATCATCATCATTTCTACTGTGCAGCAAATTCATCGCCATCATCATTCAAGTTTTTCTTCAACTTCTTTCGTGGTGAGTACAGTAACAATCTTTATTTTTTACTTTAATATTCTTACTGTACATTCTAAAACTGTATTTGTGCCTGTTTTATAGTTTAGTACTGTACGTACTGTATGCATTGAGTTAAAGGGAAGGTTTTAAAAGTCTACATGTTGTAACCTATCATATTTTTTTGTTTAAAAATTTACATTTACGTACGTAAAACAATCTCTCTCTCTCTCTCTCTCTCTCTCTCTCTCTCTCTCTCTCTCTCTCTCTCTCTCTCTCTCTCTCTCTCTCTCTCTCTCGTAAATTGTTTTCCTGCTTTGCTACGTACAATACTGTATGTGCTGTACAGTACTGTATGATTTTATATAGATACGGTAAATTATATTTGTAAGGTAAGATATTTTGTAAATGCTTTTACTGTAAATACTGTATGTACTGTATCATTATTTATCACTATCATCATGCGCGTTAAATGCCTTGTTTGTTCTGAGCGTGGTTGTTTACTGAGCGTACAGTACTTTATGACGCCGTCGTTTCAGGCGGCGTCATAAAGAAAAACATTTCATTTGGAAGTCCTAAGAAAAATACGTAAACTAAAACATTGGTAATAAAAAAATCAACATACAGTACTGTATAATCAATACAATCGATGCAAAAACTAACCTATACATATATGTGTACACTAAATGAGTTTGTTTCTTCATTATGATCAGAGATGAACGTAAACAAAACATTGGTTGCCATTTTTTATCGTGCTTTTTAGGTGTTTAGGAAACGCATGATATAAAATCGCCTTTAATATTTGTGCCTGTTTTAGTTTAGGGTGCTGTAGTACATGCATTAAGTGTTCTGTACATTAAAGGGTGGTTTGTTAACAGTACTACGTACAAGGGAAGGTTTTAAAAGTCCGAATATACATGTTAAATAAATAGGTAAATATGATGTCACTACTTCGCGGATTTTCACCTATCGCGCCCGCGTCTGGAACCTATCAACCGCGATAAACGAGGGTTCACTGTATGCTGAAATTTGAGAATTTCACCGAATACTTATATGCTTTTCTTTCTTTACAGGAGGAGCAACCCGAGTACGGGAATAGTTTTTGCAGGGTCCGCAGTAGGAACTTTTGCGGCCACAACATGTGCAGGGCCCATGCACGCTGCGCAGTCACCAAGAGGGCTCTCAAGTACTGGGACCCACAGGTATGTACCGTTTGTGAAAAACTGGTAAGAGAGGCTTTTGATGATCAAAAGTCCACTGAGTCAAGGGACGGAGCAAGTGAAATGCTGCGTAAATGGGTTAGAGGTTTCCAGAAGAACACTTCTGGCCCATACCTTCCTAACGAAAAGATGAGGGCTTGTCTTTTCCTTAGGGCATCTTTGGATGCAGTTATTCCCCAGGCTCAACCTGAGATTCCCCTGGTTCAGATTTCAGTAGAATATGAAGTTTCCGATGCCTTAGAGAGCATCCAGCTAGAAGACAACATGTCAGTTGTCTCAGAGGAGTCTGAGAACAATCTCCTAGTGGAGGAATTGGATCAGGCAGATGACGTTCCACCTGAGAGAGAAACCGAGAAAGCCGAAACGATTTCGGTATCATCGGCCACAGTGAATGAGCCGGTGCCTTTGACCTCCTCCACTGCACCCCAACTAGATTTGATCACGAGTACGTTGCACTCTTTGCTGTCCATGGTGCAGGACATCCAAAAGAAATTGTCCGAGAAAGAGGCCTCTCTTCAGACTGAGATGCATCAGCTATTTGCAACACGTTTGGCCCCTAAGAAGCTAAACGTTAAAGATCTCCCCGCCTTTTCTGACATTAACCCCTGGAGGTACGCAGAGCACATGCCCATGTCGGGGGGGAAGATCTTCCTCTCAGAAAAACTGGGCACTGTCCCAGTGGAGGAAATTGAGTTCTGGCCCAGCAAAGGGGCCTACCCGGATTGCTATGTCCGTCTCAGGATGGAACCTGCATCCAAAGAGGAAACAGAGCCGAAGGAAACTATTGTCCTTGAACTCTCTAAGGCTCAGGCCTTATATACCACCACCTTAAAAGAGAGGGCCTTTACTAGCTCTAAGGTGCCAGCTCTCAGCAAGAAGCACCCGTCCTTCATTGCTGATCCTAAACGTGCCTTTCCCTTTATGGACAAAGGGCTCAAGGCAGCCTTAAAGGCAGTTGAGGCAGGGAAACCGTGCCCTACACTGGAGGAGTGTAGACCCTTCTCCCTTGCCCTCCCATCAGACTATGCGGACTGGAAGGATGTACACAACACCTTCACAGTTAGGAAGCTGGAGGCAGATTTTGCCGGACGACAGTTCGGCGAAGACCTCCCCAAGCTGTCGGACTTTCTCATGCATAGGGAACAGGAGACGAAAGAACGTCTTGCTGCTTCCTTGTCTCTGCAGACTGGCCTGGAGACAATGGCAAGCATCCCAGATACCCTTGACATGTACATGGTCTTTGCCAAAGCCCATCTGGCGACGGTAACAAAAGACCTGTACAACTTTATTGCAGAGAGTTCGTGTTCGCCTCGGCTGCGGTGAGACACGAACCAAGGAAGCTGATAGCTTCTAACATCTAGGGAAAAGACCACTTCCCAAGTGAAGTGGTCAAAGAGGTCATGGACAAAGCCGCCAATGAAAACAGAAACCTTCTTTCTAAATGGGCCTTGTCCTCTAAAAGGAAATCTTCAGCTGACGAGGGTCCCCAGCCGGAGAATAGACCAAAACGACCTAAAGTGCCCTCTCGGCCTAAGCGACAGCAACAGCTTCCCGTGGCCACGGTGTCCCAGACGGTGGCACAATCACCCCCCACTTTCCAACTGGTACCCCAAACACTGAAGACTCATTCACCAGTGTTCACCGCAGTGTTTGAAAGGCAGTCTACGACCTTTCGGCCGAAGTCTCGAGGTTCCTTTCGAGGTTCCTCCAGACGCCCCTCCAGAGGTAGGGGCAACAAGGGTGGACCTGGCCAAGGAGGTAAATCCTCCAACCAGCACTCAAAGTGAGATGCTGCCGGTAGGAGGGAGACTCTTCGGTCCCTGGGTCCATAGCCTAATCAAGAACGAACTAGGGTGGAGTTGGAGCTCAACTCTATCAACCTTCCCTCAATTCTTCCAACACTCAACCCCCATATTGGAAGAATATGCTCAGGAACTCTTGAGCAAAAGAGTTATACGGAAGGTAAAGTCTGTCAGATTCCAAGGAAGGCTATTTTGTGTTCCGAAGAAGGACTTGGAAAAGCTCAGAGTAATTCTGGACTTGTCACCACTCAAGAAGTTCATAGTGAACTACAAGCTCAAAATGCTGACGCTTCAACACATCAGGACCCTGTTGCCCAAACGGGCATACACAGTCTCCATAGACATGACGGATGCGTACTGGCACGTTCCGATCAGCCGTCAAGTTTCCCCTACCTGGGATTCAAACTACAAAGAAGACAGTATGTCTTCAGAGCCATGTCCTTCGGACTGAACATAGCTCCACGGGTATTCACCAAGCTTGCGAATGCAGTCATTCATCAACTATGCCTAAAGGGAATCCAGGTGGTAGCCTACCTGGACGACTGGCTGGTGTGGGCAGCATCCGAAGAAGAGTGCAGGCAAGCCTCCAAGGAAGTGATCAAGTTCCTGGAACACTTCGGATTCAAGATCAACTTGGAAAAATCTCGACTGTCCCCAGCTCAGAAGTTTCAGTGGCTGGGCGTCCACTGGAACTTGCAGTCGCACTGCCTTTCCATTCCATCAAAGAAAAGGAAAGAGATAGCAGGACCTGTCAGAAGCCTTCTTCGGTCCGCAAGGATATCAAGAAGGCAACAGGAGAGAGTGTTAGGGTCTCTCCAGCTCGCCTCAGTGACAGATCCAGTATTGAGAGCACAATTAAAAGATGCATCAGTAGTCTGGAGAAAATACGCATCAAACGCTCGAAGAGATCTACAAAGACCAATACCAAATCGTCTGCGATCCCCACTCAAGCCATGGTCGGAGGCAAAAACCTAAAGAACAAGGTTCCCTTACAACCACCTCCACCTTCAGTCACCGTTCACACGGATGCCTCGAAAGAGGGGTGGGGATGTCACTCTCATCATCGGAAAGTCCAAGGAACCTGGTCTCCCCTCTTCAAAACCTTCCACATCAATTTCCTGGAAGCCATGGCCGTTTTTCTTTCTCTAAAGAAACTGAAACTCCGCTGCTCAATCCACATCCATCTGGTTCTAGACAGCGAAGTCATAATGAGATGCCTAAACCGACAGGGCTCGAGATCTCCTCACATTAATCAAGTGATACTAGCCATCCTCTGCCTAGCGGAGAAGAAGAGATGGCAATTGTCAGCAGTCCACCTTCAAGGGTTCCGCAATGTGACAGCGGACGCTCTATCCAGGACCAAACCGATAGAGTCAGAATGGTCCCTAGACGCAAGTTCGTTCTCCTTCGTCTTACGCAAAGTCCCAGGACTGCAGATAGACCTCTTCGCAACGAGCGCCAACAAGAAGCTACCCCGGTACGTAGTCCCGTACGAGGATCCTCTAGCGGAAGCAATGGATGCAATGTCCATAGATTGGAACAGATAGTCCAAGATTACCTACTCCCTCCAACCAACCTTCTGCTGAAAGTCCTTAACAAACTGAGATCCTTTCGGGGGACGGCAGCAATAGTGGCCCACAAGTGGCCCAACAGCGTTTGGTTTCCCCTGGTAACGGAGCTACGCCTGAAACTGATCCCGTTGCCGGACCCAGTTCTTACTCAGCAAGTGCAGAAACTGACTGTCTCAGCTTCATCAGTGAAAACCCAGAACCTTCATCTCATGATTTTCTCACCTTAGCGGTCAAGAAACGGTTTGGGATTTCTAGGGAAAGTATTAACTTCCTAGAAGAATACAAGTCAAAGTCAACAAGAAGACAATATGAGTCTTTCTGGAAGAAATGGGTGGCCTTTGTCAAGGCGGAGAAACCTAAGGAGATTTCTACGGATTTCTGTTTGTCCTTCTTCATCCATCTTCATGAACAAGGTTTAGCAGCCAATACGATTACTACATGTAAATCTGTCCTGGCCAGACCAATACTTTACTCCTTCCATGTAGACTTTTCCAACGAAATCTTAAACAAAATCCCTAAAACCTGCGCTAAACTTCGGCCCGCAGCTCCTCCAAAGCCCATTTCATGGTCTTTGGACAAAGTTCTTCATTTAGTATCAACCCTGAACAATGAGAATTGCTCGCTGAAAGACTTGACTCAGAAGGTGATATTCTTATTTGCACTAGTGTCAGGAGCCAGAGTTAGCGAAATAGTGGCCCTCTCGAGGGATGATGGCCACATTCAGTTCACAGACAATGGAGAACTGAACCTCTTTCCGGCCCCGGCGTTTCTCGCCAAGAACGAACTGCCCAATAAGAGATGGGGTCCCTGGAGAATCTGCCCTCTGAAGGAAGAAGCATCCCTCTGCCCAGTGGAATGCCTAAAGGTCTATCTTCGTAGAACTTCAGACTTTAATGGAGGCTAGCTTTTCAGGGGAGAGACTTCCGGTTCAACGTTATCCTTGAAACAGATAAGGGCGAAAATCATCTACTTCATTCGCAGAGCGGATCCAGACAGTACACCCACAGGTCATGATTCGAGGAAAGTTGCCTCGTCTCTGAATTTCTTCCAAACGATGTCATTTGAAAGCTTCCGTGCTTATACTGGATGGAAGTCCTCGAGGGTCTTCTTCAAGGACTACGCGAAGCAATTACAAGAAATTAAATTTCATGTGGTGGCGGCGGGCAATGTAATAAAACCCGCTGCTTGATTACTGCGAAGAACAGTGCACTATTCGGGACTTGTAGTGAAGGGTGTTCATGATAGACTCGTAAGTCATATCATGTTGCGTTTTGTGTTTAAGCGATAACACTATAGACTGTTCTCCCTACACAGGTGACATTAAGCATAATAAGCTGACACAAGTGCCAGCCGTTCTTATATGCACAGTGTTCCTAGTAACAACGGAATGTATAGGGAAATTTTATATTTCCCTTAGAGTGGCTAATGTTTTCCTTTTCAGGTAAGCCCTATTTATTCCTGTTATTACTGTTTATGCTTTTATGCAGAATTATTCAGCATACATTGTAATTGATTACGACAATGATTTCTATTTTTGTAATAAACAATAGAACGAATATTTGCGTCTCTTTCGCCCCAAATATTTCAATGTATGTATAAGTCCGAGCATCCTTGATTCTTTTGATATTTAAGTAAATATCGGAACTAAGATTCATGTTGTTCCAGGCCAAAAGGTAAGATTTTATTGTACTAGACTGTTCATTTTACTGTTTAAGGTTTCCTACACGTATATAAACCTGTCCGTCTCTTGATTGACAGACCCGGGAGGTACAGTAACCTGCCCAGACCGTTACCATCCTAGTACATACTATGCTTTATGTATATGTTGACAATAATATACAAACAGTTTGCTAGCTTGATCCTTGAACTCACAATCCTCGGTTTTTTTCCTCGAGTCTACCCAGACTCTTCCCTGTAGGGGGCAGGAAGCACTGACGTATTTCATGATCAGCTGATTGATGTATAACGGTAACATCAAGTGTCTCTAGGTCTAAAGACCATAGAGGAAAGATTTAGCTCGAGAAGAATGGCACTATTGAAAATCCAGATACATTTATGCTCTGGTACACTTCCATCACGACGACATGGCCTGAGCCCAAAAGACGGATTTTGAGCGAAGCAAGAAATCTATTTTTGGGTGAGGTAGCCATGTTGTCTTGATGGACCCACCCTCTTTTGGGATAAAAGGATAATGAATTCCTCCCTATGGTACTGTATCTGCAACACCTACAAAGCTACAAAGAATTACTTGGTGGGGTCTCGCGGTGGCGGCTTGGCGCACTATTTGCAGAGCAGTAGGGAGCGTCGAGAGCGATGTCCCTGTAACGACTCTCCTTATTCTTGCCTCTCTTTCCCCTCGAAGTGAAAGCTCTATTGGGGGCGTAGATAGCCATGAGACGTGTCAAGAATACGTCCTCTGATATTACGCGATATCACTTCGTAAAATGTTAAGGGATATTCGCTCTAGGAGTTAGAATTCTGGATACCTTTGGTAAATTATCTGGGATATATCACTGTAGTCAAATATACCTAGGAAGCTACCTTCGAAGGAACTTCCATCAGAACGACATGGCTACCTCACGAAAAAATAGATTTTTCGCTTCACTCAAAATCCGTTTATTGAAAAATTACTATTATTTTACATCGGCTGAGGACCAGAGTAAGGAGCATCAACAAGTTAAAAGGAGCGTAATGCAAGTTTATCAGATGACCCTTGAATATCATAATGGAATATTCTGAAGTTTGGGGAAGGACAATAAAATCTCTTTCCTCGATTAAGCTTATAAGATAGCAACGATATTTTAAGGGATATATAGAGGCTGTTAAAGCGAGAGAGATGGCTGATTTAGAAGAATTGGTTGGTGCTGGAACAATATTTACGAGGAATTCCTGAACATATTTAAATGTAATTGAGAGAGAGAGAGAGAGTTGGAAGAAACTTCTCAAGCTACTTCGTTGAGTGAAAATTATCTGTCGTAAACCCTTCTTGTATATAAGTTTTAACCGTCGGTCTAACAAAGTGTCAAGTATTTGCTAAACTATGGAAACCAGATTAGTAATAACTATGTGAACAAGTTCAATAGTTATAGTGTAAGTATCACTAGTACATTTCCAAAGCAGAATTTGATAGTACCACAACAGTAATTGTAGAATCGTCCTCCTTAAGGTATCATGAAAGACGTGCAGAAGATTAATTTGTCTGTTATAAGTGTAGCAAGAAAGGCCATACCAGTATGGAATGTTGCTTGAACCAACCGAATAATGAGAAGACGAAGAAAAACACGGGAAAGGATGACGAGGAAAATAAACCAGATAACGTTTACACGACAAACAGGACAACCCGAAACAACATGATGTCTTTAAACCTTATATTTATGAAGGTACTGTAACGGCGCCGAGTAAGGGTGTGAACTCAAAGGCAGATTGGAAACGACTGAGTTATATTATTGTGGAACACTCTCCTTATATACAAAACCTCAAGGCAACAGGACATAACAAGTTCACAAGACAGACAATATCACAGAGGAAAAACCACACATGAATTTTCATGTTCGTTTTAGTGCGAGGGAAGAGCGAAGATACAAGCATAATATATACAAAAGGAATTATGTACAATTGTGTGAAAAACGGTTGGTACATGGCTCCCCCCCTAAAAATGACATACTGTACATGTTAAATAGGGCGCCCTGATCTAGAGAGGCGAACTGTAGGCGGGTCATCTGGCAGAAGATAAGCAGGTTTTAGACGATCAATGGAGACCCAGTCTTCTTTGCCCCGAATGTTTAGGAGGAATGCTTTCGGACTGCGTCGGATCAAAAGGAAAGGGCCCGTGTAAGGGGGCGTTAGTGGTGGCTTGCTGGTGTCGTTGCGCAGGAAGACGTGCGTTGCAAAGTGCAAGTCCGTTGGTATGTGATGCTTCACTGGGGGCTTGTAAGTGTGGCGGCACGGAGTAAATTTTCCCACGACGTGACGTATGCGCTGGAGATCGTCGGAGGAGGTTGTAGAAGGAAAAAATTCGGCAGGGACGACCAACGGGTCGCCATACACCATTTCGGCTGCCGAGACGTCGAGGGCGTCTTTAGGAGTGGTCCTTAGTCCAAGGAGGACCCAGGGAAGCTGAGTAAACCAGTTTGAATCCTTGCAGTGGGACATCAAAGCTGCTTTGAGGGTGCGATGAAAACGTTCAACTATTCCATTGACAGCGGGGTTGTAGGCCGTTGTCTGATGTAGGGTGATGCCCAGGTGATTCGCTAATGACGTCCATAATTGAGAGGTGAAGGTGGTTCCCCTGTCAGAAGTAATATGCTCAGGGATACCGAATCTTGAAATCCATCCAGAGTGTAAGGCAGATGTACATGAGGCGGACGTTGCAGTTTCCATGGGAATGGCTTCAGGCCAACGGGTGGAGCGGTCGATGACGTTAAACAGGTAACGATGTCCTTGTGATGTGGGTAGGGGGCCTACAACGTCGACGTGAATGTGTGCGAAACGACGCTGAGGTTGAGGAAAGGTGCCCACTCCTGAATCCGTGTGTCGATGTACTTTGGAAGTTTGGCAAGAAGTACAGGCACGGACCCAATCCTTAGCATCCTTGGAAATGCCGTGCCAAATGAACTTTGCCTTCAGCAGCTGTGCAGTAGAACGGCACGAGGGATGTGAAAGGCCGTGGATGAGATCAAACACCTGTCGGCGCATGGGAGCAGGAATCCAAGGTCGCGGTCTACCAGTACTGACGTCACAGAGGAGGGTGGTGTTGGAGTCTTCGAGGGGAAAATCCTCCCAACGGAGGGATGTGCAGGATGCCCTACAAGCTTGATACTCTGGATCCTGTCGTTGGGCTTCAGCCAGGGCGTTGTAATCCAATCCCAGTTGAACGGCAGCCAACGTGTTTCTTGACAGGGCATCGGCAACGGGATTCATTTTCCCAGGGACGTATTGGAGGGTGCAATTGTATTCAGCCACGGCGGAGAGATGTCGGCGTTGACGGGCAGACCAGGCGTCAGACTGTCGAGTGAAGGCGTGCACCAGAGGCATGTGGTCTGTGGGAATGACGGAAGGGCGTACCTTCTAAGAAGCTGGCCTGACAGGACTGGCAACTTGTTACCAAACAGTCAGTGCTGTAGCCCAAAGTTTTTCCAACCTACAAGGTGCTTCATGGGCAGCCTATTGTGAGACCATCATATATAAGAGAGTGATTCTCTCTTTCTTTAATGGTTATGATCCATTATTGTCCTTAATCCCCAATATTGAAACTGGAAGATTGTGTTCAGAGACACTTTATATCATAGGATATCATCTTCCTCTAAAAATTCTTAAGAATTCTACTTTCAATATTGGAGGAGGTCATAACAATTGGCTGGACAGGAAACACATGTAGGTGTCTTTCCTATTTATAGCTCACCCTATCCAAGCTAATATAAAATATTATATGTACAGTGAACCCTCGCTACTTCGCGGTTCGACAATCGCGGATTCACCACTTCGCGGGGTTTTTCCATAACCCATATATATATACATATCACGGATTTTCCGGAAAATTCAAAAATACCGCGAAATCTCAAGACCCCCAAATACGATATTTTGTTACCTGTAATTCCATTAAAACTGTAATTAGTAATATCTGCTCTTACTGATTGTTCATTGCATTACATATGATATATAATTCAGCACAGAAAGAAATAAAACACGAAAAGAGAATGTGATCATACGATAATGTACTGTATACAGTACGTAGTAAAATTAAATCGAACATGAAACGCAAATCAGATGCAGTCATACAATACGTATTAGAATGGTGTACAGTAAGGCTGCTGTTGACTACTGTACTACTGTACGTACAGTACTACAAATGTAATGGATGTGCTTCTTTTCCATGAATCTTTTGTATGTATACGTACGTAGTACTGCATCCAATAATATTCTTTGTTGCAAAAATCACATTTCGAATAAGCGTACGAGAGAGAGAGATAGAGAGAGAGCGTAAAATAGCGTACGTAAAGCTGTATTATTATTATTGTTATTATTATTATTATTGTTGTTGTTGTTAATAAAATTATTATTGTTATTATTATTATCATTATTATTATTATTACAGTACTGTACTGTATTATTATCATTATTTATTATTATTACGGTATTACTTAACCCATTAAGGACGAGAATTATCTATTGGTTTTAAAAACACCATATTTGCAGAAAATACTTCATTTTGGTCTACTATCAACATAAAATCATCACCATAAAAAAATTCCTCTCTTAAGTATGATTTATTTGATGGCAGCTTTTGCTGCCACTAGGCACTTGAATGAACAAAATTTTTCTTTTCTAGACATAACATATAGTTTTCTTAACAAACATAAGTATTTTAAGCATCCCTTTAGTCTACTTAGTAATTATCATTACCAATCATGCCTTTTATGAAAAGAATTGCAAATTCTATCTGAATTATAGTACATAAAAAATTCAATCATATAGCATATCTTACTGCCACTAGCCACTTTGAATGCACAAAATATCTGTTTTGGACATACAATATAATTTTACATTAAACCTAAGTATTTCAAACATAACTTCATTATCTCTAATAATTATCATCACTAATCTTGCCTGTTACAATAAAAACTCCAAATTCTTACTGATTCTTAATATAAAAGAAAAAAAAAATACTTAAACATATTGCATGAGTTGCATATCCACACTGTTCTATTTTTCTTGTACGAAGGTTATCCCTATATAGCTTCAAATGATTTCAGTCTATTGTTCATTATGCACTACTGAGGTATTTTATGATAGGACAATATGCATTTTGGATGAAGAGATACAGACCACATATGTATTTTGTGCGTCGAGAACATTCGCGGCATCTTGAGTGACGCTGGTCTCCTTCCTTGGTCCTGTGCTGCTCACCAAAGTACACCACAGAATCCTTTGCAATTCCAGAAGACAGTCTCTTAGATACAGGAGATGTACGAGGAGCACCATATTGCTTCATTATGGCAATTACAAAATGCCAGATGAAGTCTATCAATGGGATTATATTTCCCAGTTTGCGATAAAGCATCCATGAATTAACAACTTGAGCATTGATGCTCCAAGCAAATATTGGCCACCCCCCTTTTCTTGAACGAATTCGAGTTCTATAGGCCGATACTTGTTGATCAAATATATCAACACCACCCATATGTTAATTATACACCTGACTGGAATTGGGCATATCAACCTCAATATGCTTTTTCTCAAGTTTGCTCCATCGCCCTGTTTTTTGTACTTGAAGCATTCTTACTTTGAAGCCACAGTAACTACCTTCCATTTTACTACTGATGTGCTGCCAGTAAATGCCTCTTCCATGTACCCATGATATTTTTTCTTCTCCTTTTCCTTCTTTTCCATTAGTGGGGCACCATGAAGACGATCCTCTCTTAGTGTGCCAGTACCTCCTATTCCTCGATTTGCTAAATTTTCTAGCAATGGTTATGAGGTGAAGAGATTCTCAACACTGCATGCTGGCCAGCCTGTAAATTGATCTCATTAGACATCTCTACTACGACATTTGGACCTTAGCCCAGTCCTATATCAGGGATTTTAGTGTCAGACCCGCAATAGGGCTCACAATAAAGAAGAGATCCGTCTGAAGTACATGCAGCCCAAACTTTGAAACCAAATCTTACTGGTTTCTCTCTTATAAACTGCTTAGCCCGGTGTTTTCCATAATAGGGGATCATAATTTCATCTATGCTATGGAATTATTGCTGAAGCTGAAGATTGCTGACATTATTGACGTGCTGGAAAAGTGGACTTAACTGAAAATTTAGAATGCCATAATAAAGATAAGGTTTTATTGGTCAATATATTTCAGTTCTTCAGTATATCATACAAAAGAGGATAAATAACTCGACAAACATTATTTATGTGATAAATCATCAAAACCATAATCTGAGATTATAGTATAAAAAGAAACAACTTTTACCTTGTAAAATCGGTCGTCGGTCATTTTCATATTGCTAGCAAAATGAAGACTTAAGAATTTTATCAAATGTATCTCTCCTAATGCTTTCAGAAACCCAGTAATTGAATACATCAGGAGTTTCAGACCAGTACATTCTTCGGTAGGGAAGTTTGTTGTAGCCAGAAAGTATATGAATAGAAAGAAAAATCTTCACATTTTGTGGTGTGATGTGGTCTTTAGAGAGTGACTTATGTTCTCCATGTTTTGTGCTCTGATGATAAAGTTCTTCAATCCATTGTTCAGTCCAGAAAAGATTTATGCAGTCGACATGGTTATTTACTTTTTCTTAAATTTTTTTAATTGCGACGTCTGTGGCGAGAATCCTTCTGGGCAAATGACCAGGATTGCATGCAACTTCATCATCTGAAGCATCCGAGTCTTGGTCAGTGTCTGCATCCGTACCCTCGAAAAGGGGGGGGGGGGAGATTTACAGAAACATCTACTTCTTTATTGTCACGTTCATCCAGAAGGTTGTAGATTCCATTCAAAGTAAGTGTGCAGACAAGATATATATAAATAAATAGATAAATATATAAATATATAAATGAATATATAAATAAAGATATATATATATATATATATATATATATATATATATATATATATATATATATATATATATATATATATATATATATATATATATATATACATATATACATATATACATATATATACATATAGATATATACATATATACATAGACAGATAGATAGATAGATAAATATTTATATATATGTATATATATATAAACATATATATATATATATATATATATATATATATATATATATATATATATATATATATATATATATGTGTGTGTGTGTGTGTGTGTGTGTGTGTGTGTGTGTATATGTGTGTTTACCTGCGTTTAGACCTATATATCGACATTCACATACATGTACTATCATTTTTGTTGGAACACTAATGTTACGTTTGCAAGATAAAACATCAGTGAGCAAGAAAAATTGCTTCAGTTTTTCTTATAAAACTCCTGTGGAGCTGAGTAGCAAACAAAGAATTGAGTTCATTCAACGTTAATTTCTTCTCTCAGTCATGAAAGTACGAACTGAATATACTCTAATAAGATTTTGACCACTATTGGAAAAATAAATGAACTCTATATAAGAAAACGGAAAAAAATGATTACGTTATAGCCTAGCGGCAGCAAAAGCTGCCATTAAAAATGCTTTTCTCAGTGATGGCCTTGAAAAAAATTGTAGAGATATTTTATGGATAACACACAAAAAAGAAACTTCTAGATCACAGAAACACAGCAATAATGTTTTGAAATCATTGTAATTTTCATATAGAAAATTCCTTTCTTTACAACTAAATGTAGTACTTTTTTCACCCCTCTTAACTTATTCACAATCTAAGCTCAACTGACAGCATTAGGCGAGTTTTAGGGTAATGTGGCCCGGTCAGCAGCAAGAATGAACTTATTTCAATATGCTCATAATGTAAGATAAGGCTGTAAGACTTACAGACGATTCTGGACACTTCAGAATATAGTGGCAGCTTTTGCGGGGCATCTTCTATGAGTTGGTAACCTACGCATCATAGTACTGTAAGACGGGTTGTGATTGGTTCAAGCGCTGATAGATGACGAATCAGAACTCAAGTTTTGTTATCTAGCCTGTGATTGGTGTTTTGCCATCATCTCCTACCCGCAGCATCTAGGTTCTCGCGGGGCTGGATCGTCCACTCTCTGTTACCGCGTATCGCTGAGTAGACGTTCTTAAGTTTGTGAATCTGTGCTGTGTGCGACTTTTTTAAGTTGAACTTTTTGTTACTGTAAATCCTACTGTAATGGCTCCCAATCGTTCTGCTTCTCTTAAGGCTGGTAGTGAGCCTAAACGCCACCGAAGGATGATGACGATAGCTGAGAAGGTTACGCTTCTCGACATGTTAAAAGATGGTAGAAGTTACGCGGCCGCTGGCCGCCATTTTGGCATCAACGAATCTACTGTTCGCTATATCAAGAAGGATGAGGCGAACATTAGAAAGACGGCTGCAATCACCTTTAGCAGATCAGCGAAGCGAGTCGTTACAAGGCGTAATAAAATGATCGTACGCATGGAAGGTGCTTTAGCTGTGTGGATTGCCGACTGCCGGAAGAAGAACATAGCGTTGGATACGAACACCATCCAAACAAAGGCTTTGAGCTTATATGAGAATTTTGCTGCAAAGGAACCTAAAGACGACGACGGCAACCATGCTGAAGATGATGATGATGCAGATGATCCTCAACCAAGGACATCCACTGATTCCCAGCCTCAGAAACGTTTTTCCGCCAGCAAAGGATGGTTCGCGAAGTTTCAGAAACGCTTCGCCCTGAAAAGCGTTTCCCTGCATGGGGAGTCTGCTTCCGCTGACACTGCCGCTGCTGAAACTTACGTGAACCAGACGTTCAAGAATATTATCGCCGAAGGTGGATACAAGCCGGAACAAGTCTTTAATATGGATGAGACCGGCTTGTTTTGGAAGAGAATGCCGTCGCGAACTTTCCTGTTCAAAGAGGAAGCAAAAGCCTCTGGCTTTAAAGCATTCAAGGATCGCGTTACCCTCGTGATGTGTGGCAATGCTGCTGGATTTTTGCTAAAGCCGGGGCTTATTTATAAGTCGAAAAATCCTCGCGCTTTGAAAAATAAAAATAAGAATCTCCTTCCCGTGTACTGGATGCATAATCAAAAAGCATGGATTACGAAGATGCTGACCTCCAACTGGTCCCATCAGTGTTTTATCCCGCAAGTCAGCAAATATCTCTTAGAGAAGGGCTTGCCATTCAAGATCCTTCTCCTTATGGATAACGCTGGTGGACACGCAACTGACCTGTCGCATGAGGGCATTCAGGTTGAGTTCCTGCCACCCAACACCACGTCATTAATTCAACCGATGGACCAGGGGGTTATCAGGGCGTTCAAGGCCCTCTACACGAAGAACACCTTGGCGGACCTCGTTGCGTGTGTGGATGCTGCCCAAGATGATGAGGATGAAGATTTTAACTTGAAGGCGTACTGGCGGCAGTACACCATAGCCACGTGCCTGCAGAATATTCAGAAGGCACTTCTAGAGATGAAACCTGCAACCGTGAATGCGAGCTGGAAGATGTTGTGGCCCGATATTGTTTACGACGACAAGGGATTTACTCCGTCGGAAATCCAACACTCTGCAATACGCAAATTTGTGCAGTTGGGTGCCATAATTGGAGGTGACGGGTTTGGCGACATGACGACTGAAGACGTCGACGAGTTGTTGGACTGCCATTCCCAGCCCCTAACTGACGCAGACCTCGAAGACCTGACGAAATCGGCAAGCGAAGAAGAGAGTGAAACCCAGGAAGAGACCCAAGAAAATGTCGAAGAAACAGGCTTAACATTAGAACGGCTTGCCAAGGCCTGCAACCATGCGAAGGAGTTGAAAGAAATGTTGCAAGAGTGGGACGAGGATATGGTTCGCTCGATGCAATTCTGCAACAAGATCGATGAAGACATGACTCCCTACAAAATGCTCTTGGATCGAAAAAAGAAGCAGCGGCAACAACTTCCGATCACAATGTTCTTCCAGCCTCGCAAAAAAGAGCCAGTTTCTCCTGCTAGTACGCCTTCGGAAGAAATTGAAGAAGTTTCCCAGGAAGAAGTTGAAGAGGTGTCCCAGGAAAAGACACCTCCGTCTGAAGAGACGTAAAATACTACCTGGCTGCACAGTAGAACACATCATCAGCTTCATCATCATCATTTCTACTGTGCAGCAAATTCATCGCCATCATCATTCAAGTTTTTCTTCAACTTCTTTCGTGGTGAGTACAGTAACAATCTTTATTTTTTACTTTAATATTCTTACTGTACATTCTAAAACTGTATTTGTGCCTGTTTTATAGTTTAGTACTGTACGTACTGTATGCATTGAGTTAAAGGGAAGGTTTTAAAAGTCTACATGTTGTAACCTATCATATTTTTTTGTTTAAAAATTTACATTTACGTACGTAAAACAATCTCTCTCTCTCTCTCTCTCTCTCTCTCTCTCTCTCTCTCTCTCTCTCTCTCTCTCTCTCTCTCTCTCTCTCTCTCTCTCGTAAATTGTTTTCCTGCTTTGCTACGTACAATACTGTATGTGCTGTACAGTACTGTATGATTTTATATAGATACGGTAAATTATATTTGTAAGGTAAGATATTTTGTAAATGCTTTTACTGTAAATACTGTATGTACTGTATCATTATTTATCACTATCATCATGCGCGTTAAATGCCTTGTTTGTTCTGAGCGTGGTTGTTTACTGAGCGTACAGTACTTTATGACGCCGTCGTTTCAGGCGGCGTCATAAAGAAAAACATTTCATTTGGAAGTCCTAAGAAAAATACGTAAACTAAAACATTGGTAATAAAAAAATCAACATACAGTACTGTATAATCAATACAATCGATGCAAAAACTAACCTATACATATATGTGTACACTAAATGAGTTTGTTTCTTCATTATGATCAGAGATGAACGTAAACAAAACATTGGTTGCCATTTTTTATCGTGCTTTTTAGGTGTTTAGGAAACGCATGATATAAAATCGCCTTTAATATTTGTGCCTGTTTTAGTTTAGGGTGCTGTAGTACATGCATTAAGTGTTCTGTACATTAAAGGGTGGTTTGTTAACAGTACTACGTACAAGGGAAGGTTTTAAAAGTCCGAATATACATGTTAAATAAATAGGTAAATATGATGTCACTACTTCGCGGATTTTCACCTATCGCGCCCGCGTCTGGAACCTATCAACCGCGATAAACGAGGGTTCACTGTATGCTGAAATTTGAGAATTTCACCGAATACTTATATGCTTTTCTTTCTTTACAGGAGGAGCAACCCGAGTACGGGAATAGTTTTTGCAGGGTCCGCAGTAGGAACTTTTGCGGCCACAACATGTGCAGGGCCCATGCACGCTGCGCAGTCACCAAGAGGGCTCTCAAGTACTGGGACCCACAGGTATGTACCGTTTGTGAAAAACTGGTAAGAGAGGCTTTTGATGATCAAAAGTCCACTGAGTCAAGGGACGGAGCAAGTGAAATGCTGCGTAAATGGGTTAGAGGTTTCCAGAAGAACACTTCTGGCCCATACCTTCCTAACGAAAAGATGAGGGCTTGTCTTTTCCTTAGGGCATCTTTGGATGCAGTTATTCCCCAGGCTCAACCTGAGATTCCCCTGGTTCAGATTTCAGTAGAATATGAAGTTTCCGATGCCTTAGAGAGCATCCAGCTAGAAGACAACATGTCAGTTGTCTCAGAGGAGTCTGAGAACAATCTCCTAGTGGAGGAATTGGATCAGGCAGATGACGTTCCACCTGAGAGAGAAACCGAGAAAGCCGAAACGATTTCGGTATCATCGGCCACAGTGAATGAGCCGGTGCCTTTGACCTCCTCCACTGCACCCCAACTAGATTTGATCACGAGTACGTTGCACTCTTTGCTGTCCATGGTGCAGGACATCCAAAAGAAATTGTCCGAGAAAGAGGCCTCTCTTCAGACTGAGATGCATCAGCTATTTGCAACACGTTTGGCCCCTAAGAAGCTAAACGTTAAAGATCTCCCCGCCTTTTCTGACATTAACCCCTGGAGGTACGCAGAGCACATGCCCATGTCGGGGGGGAAGATCTTCCTCTCAGAAAAACTGGGCACTGTCCCAGTGGAGGAAATTGAGTTCTGGCCCAGCAAAGGGGCCTACCCGGATTGCTATGTCCGTCTCAGGATGGAACCTGCATCCAAAGAGGAAACAGAGCCGAAGGAAACTATTGTCCTTGAACTCTCTAAGGCTCAGGCCTTATATACCACCACCTTAAAAGAGAGGGCCTTTACTAGCTCTAAGGTGCCAGCTCTCAGCAAGAAGCACCCGTCCTTCATTGCTGATCCTAAACGTGCCTTTCCCTTTATGGACAAAGGGCTCAAGGCAGCCTTAAAGGCAGTTGAGGCAGGGAAACCGTGCCCTACACTGGAGGAGTGTAGACCCTTCTCCCTTGCCCTCCCATCAGACTATGCGGACTGGAAGGATGTACACAACACCTTCACAGTTAGGAAGCTGGAGGCAGATTTTGCCGGACGACAGTTCGGCGAAGACCTCCCCAAGCTGTCGGACTTTCTCATGCATAGGGAACAGGAGACGAAAGAACGTCTTGCTGCTTCCTTGTCTCTGCAGACTGGCCTGGAGACAATGGCAAGCATCCCAGATACCCTTGACATGTACATGGTCTTTGCCAAAGCCCATCTGGCGACGGTAACAAAAGACCTGTACAACTTTATTGCAGAGAGTTCGTGTTCGCCTCGGCTGCGGTGAGACACGAACCAAGGAAGCTGATAGCTTCTAACATCTAGGGAAAAGACCACTTCCCAAGTGAAGTGGTCAAAGAGGTCATGGACAAAGCCGCCAATGAAAACAGAAACCTTCTTTCTAAATGGGCCTTGTCCTCTAAAAGGAAATCTTCAGCTGACGAGGGTCCCCAGCCGGAGAATAGACCAAAACGACCTAAAGTGCCCTCTCGGCCTAAGCGACAGCAACAGCTTCCCGTGGCCACGGTGTCCCAGACGGTGGCACAATCACCCCCCACTTTCCAACTGGTACCCCAAACACTGAAGACTCATTCACCAGTGTTCACCGCAGTGTTTGAAAGGCAGTCTACGACCTTTCGGCCGAAGTCTCGAGGTTCCTTTCGAGGTTCCTCCAGACGCCCCTCCAGAGGTAGGGGCAACAAGGGTGGACCTGGCCAAGGAGGTAAATCCTCCAACCAGCACTCAAAGTGAGATGCTGCCGGTAGGAGGGAGACTCTTCGGTCCCTGGGTCCATAGCCTAATCAAGAACGAACTAGGGTGGAGTTGGAGCTCAACTCTATCAACCTTCCCTCAATTCTTCCAACACTCAACCCCCATATTGGAAGAATATGCTCAGGAACTCTTGAGCAAAAGAGTTATACGGAAGGTAAAGTCTGTCAGATTCCAAGGAAGGCTATTTTGTGTTCCGAAGAAGGACTTGGAAAAGCTCAGAGTAATTCTGGACTTGTCACCACTCAAGAAGTTCATAGTGAACTACAAGCTCAAAATGCTGACGCTTCAACACATCAGGACCCTGTTGCCCAAACGGGCATACACAGTCTCCATAGACATGACGGATGCGTACTGGCACGTTCCGATCAGCCGTCAAGTTTCCCCTACCTGGGATTCAAACTACAAAGAAGACAGTATGTCTTCAGAGCCATGTCCTTCGGACTGAACATAGCTCCACGGGTATTCACCAAGCTTGCGAATGCAGTCATTCATCAACTACGCCTAAAGGGAATCCAGGTGGTAGCCTACCTGGACGACTGGCTGGTGTGGGCAGCATCCGAAGAAGAGTGCAGGCAAGCCTCCAAGGAAGTGATCAAGTTCCTGGAACACTTCGGATTCAAGATCAACTTGGAAAAATCTCGACTGTCCCCAGCTCAGAAGTTTCAGTGGCTGGGCGTCCACTGGAACTTGCAGTCGCACTGCCTTTCCATTCCATCAAAGAAAAGGAAAGAGATAGCAGGACCTGTCAGAAGCCTTCTTCGGTCCGCAAGGATATCAAGAAGGCAACAGGAGAGAGTGTTAGGGTCTCTCCAGCTCGCCTCAGTGACAGATCCAGTATTGAGAGCACAATTAAAAGATGCATCAGTAGTCTGGAGAAAATACGCATCAAACGCTCGAAGAGATCTACAAAGACCAATACCAAATCGTCTGCGATCCCCACTCAAGCCATGGTCGGAGGCAAAAACCTAAAGAACAAGGTTCCCTTACAACCACCTCCACCTTCAGTCACCGTTCACACGGATGCCTCGAAAGAGGGGTGGGGATGTCACTCTCATCATCGGAAAGTCCAAGGAACCTGGTCTCCCCTCTTCAAAACCTTCCACATCAATTTCCTGGAAGCCATGGCCGTTTTTCTTTCTCTAAAGAAACTGAAACTCCGCTGCTCAATCCACATCCATCTGGTTCTAGACAGCGAAGTCATAATGAGATGCCTAAACCGACAGGGCTCGAGATCTCCTCACATTAATCAAGTGATACTAGCCATCCTCTGCCTAGCGGAGAAGAAGAGATGGCAATTGTCAGCAGTCCACCTTCAAGGGTTCCGCAATGTGACAGCGGACGCTCTATCCAGGACCAAACCGATAGAGTCAGAATGGTCCCTAGACGCAAGTTCGTTCTCCTTCGTCTTACGCAAAGTCCCAGGACTGCAGATAGACCTCTTCGCAACGAGCGCCAACAAGAAGCTACCCCGGTACGTAGTCCCGTACGAGGATCCTCTAGCGGAAGCAATGGATGCAATGTCCATAGATTGGAACAGATAGTCCAAGATTACCTACTCCCTCCAACCAACCTTCTGCTGAAAGTCCTTAACAAACTGAGATCCTTTCGGGGGACGGCAGCAATAGTGGCCCACAAGTGGCCCAACAGCGTTTGGTTTCCCCTGGTAACGGAACTACGCCTGAAACTGATCCCGTTGCCGGACCCAGTTCTGACTCAGCAAGTGCAGAAACTGACTGTCTCAGCTTCATCAGTGAAAACCCAGAACCTTCATCTCATGATTTTCTCACCTTAGCGGTCAAGAAACGGTTTGGGATTTCTAGGGAAAGTATTAACTTCCTAGAAGAATACAAGTCAAAGTCAACAAGAAGACAATATGAGTCTTTCTGGAAGAAATGGGTGGCCTTTGTCAAGGCGGAGAAACCTAAGGAGATTTCTACGGATTTCTGTTTGTCCTTCTTCATCCATCTTCATGAACAAGGTTTAGCAGCCAATACGATTACTACATGTAAATCTGTCCTGGCCAGACCAATACTTTACTCCTTCCATGTAGACTTTTCCAACGAAATCTTAAACAAAATCCCTAAAGCCTGCGCTAAACTTCGGCCCGCAGCTCCTCCAAAGCCCATTTCATGGTCTTTGGACAAAGTTCTTCATTTAGTATCAACCCTGAACAATGAGAATTGCTCGCTGAAAGACTTGACTCAGAAGGTGATATTCTTATTTGCACTAGTGTCAGGAGCCAGAGTTAGCGAAATAGTGGCCCTCTCGAGGGATGATGGCCACATTCAGTTCACAGACAATGGAGAACTGAACCTCTTTCCGGCCCCGGCGTTTCTCGCCAAGAACGAACTGCCCAATAAGAGATGGGGTCCCTGGAGAATCTGCCCTCTGAAGGAAGAAGCATCCCTCTGCCCAGTGGAATGCCTAAAGGTCTATCTTCGTAGAACTTCAGACTTTAATGGAGGCTAGCTTTTCAGGGGAGAGACTTCCGGTTCAACGTTATCCTTGAAACAGATAAGGGCGAAAATCATCTACTTCATTCGCAGAGCGGATCCAGACAGTACACCCACAGGTCATGATTCGAGGAAAGTTGCCTCGTCTCTGAATTTCTTCCAAACGATGTCATTTGAAAGCTTCCGTGCTTATACTGGATGGAAGTCCTCGAGGGTCTTCTTCAAGGACTACGCGAAGCAATTACAAGAAATTAAATTTCATGTGGTGGCGGCGGGCAATGTAATAAAACCCGCTGCTTGATTACTGCGAAGAACAGTGCACTATTCGGGACTTGTAGTGAAGGGTGTTCATGATAGACTCGTAAGTCATATCATGTTGCGTTTTGTGTTTAAGCGATAACACTATAGACTGTTCTCCCTACACAGGTGACATTAAGCATAATAAGCTGACACAAGTGCCAGCCGTTCTTATATGCACAGTGTTCCTAGTAACAACGGAATGTATAGGGAAATTTTATATTTCCCTTAAAGTGGCTAATGTTTTCCTTTTCAGGTAAGCCCTATTTATTCCTGTTATTACTGTTTATGCTTTTATGCAGAATTATTCAGCATACATTGTAATTGATTACGACAATGATTTCTATTTTTGTAATAAACAATAGAACGAATATTTGCGTCTCTTTCGCCCCAAATATTTCAATGTATGTATAAGTCCGAGCATCCTTGATTCTTTTGATATTTAAGTAAATATCGGAACTAAGATTCATGTTGTTCCAGGCCAAAAGGTAAGATTTTATTGTACTAGACTGTTCATTTTACTGTTTAAGGTTTCCTACACGTATATAAACCTGTCCGTCTCTTGATTGACAGACCCGGGAGGTACAGTAACCTGCCCAGACCGTTACCATCCTAGTACATACTATGCTTTATGTATATGTTGACAATAATATACAAACAGTTTGCTAGCTTGATCCTTGAACTCACAATCCTCGGTTTTTTTCCTCGAGTCTACCCAGACTCTTCCCTGTAGGGGGCAGGAAGCACTGACGTATTTCATGATCAGCTGATTGATGTATAACGGTAACATCAAGTGTCTCTAGGTCTAAAGACCATAGAGGAAAGATTTAGCTCGAGAAGAATGGCACTATTGAAAATCCAGATACATTTATGCTCTGGTACACTTCCATCACGACGACATGGCCTGAGCCCAAAAGACGGATTTTGAGCGAAGCAAGAAATCTATTTTTGGGTGAGGTAGCCATGTTGTCTTGATGGACCCACCCTCTTTTGGGATAAAAGGATAATGAATTCCTCCCTATGGTACTGTATCTGCAACACCTACAAAGCTACAAAGAATTACTTGGTGGGGTCTCGCGGTGGCGGCTTGGCGCACTATTTGCAGAGCAGTAGGGAGCGTCGAGAGCGATGTCCCTGTAACGACTCTCCTTATTCTTGCCTCTCTTTCCCCTCGAAGTGAAAGCTCTATTGGGGGCGTAGATAGCCATGAGACGTGTCAAGAATACGTCCTCTGATATTACGCGATATCACTTCGTAAAATGTTAAGGGATATTCGCTCTAGGAGTTAGAATTCTGGATACCTTTGGTAAATTATCTGGGATATATCACTGTAGTCAAATATACCTAGGAAGCTACCTTCGAAGGAACTTCCATCAGAACGACATGGCTACCTCACGAAAAAATAGATTTTTCGCTTCACTCAAAATCCGTTTATTGAAAAATTACTATTATTTTACATCGGCTGAGGACCAGAGTAAGGAGCATCAACAAGTTAAAAGGAGCGTAATGCAAGTTTATCAGATGACCCTTGAATATCATAATGGAATATTCTGAAGTTTGGGGAAGGACAATAAAATCTCTTTCCTCGATTAAGCTTATAAGATAGCAACGATATTTTAAGGGATATATAGAGGCTGTTAAAGCGAGAGAGATGGCTGATTTAGAAGAATTGGTTGGTGCTGGAACAATATTTACGAGGAATTCCTGAACATATTTAAATGTAATTGAGAGAGAGAGAGAGAGTTGGAAGAAACTTCTCAAGCTACTTCGTTGAGTGAAAATTATCTGTCGTAAACCCTTCTTGTATATAAGTTTTAACCGTCGGTCTAACAAAGTGTCAAGTATTTGCTAAACTATGGAAACCAGATTAGTAATAACTATGTGAACAAGTTCAATAGTTATAGTGTAAGTATCACTAGTACATTTCCAAAGCAGAATTTGATAGTACCACAACAGTAATTGTAGAATCGTCCTCCTTAAGGTATCATGAAAGACGTGCAGAAGATTAATTTGTCTGTTATAAGTGTAGCAAGAAAGGCCATACCAGTATGGAATGTTGCTTGAACCAACCGAATAATGAGAAGACGAAGAAAAACACGGGAAAGGATGACGAGGAAAATAAACCAGATAACGTTTACACGACAAACAGGACAACCCGAAACAACATGATGTCTTTAAACCTTATATTTATGAAGGTACTGTAACGGCGCCGAGTAAGGGTGTGAACTCAAAGGCAGATTGGAAACGACTGAGTTATATTATTGTGGAACACTCTCCTTATATACAAAACCTCAAGGCAACAGGACATAACAAGTTCACAAGACAGACAATATCACAGAGGAAAAACCACACATGAATTTTCATGTTCGTTTTAGTGCGAGGGAAGAGCGAAGATACAAGCATAATATATACAAAAGGAATTATGTACAATTGTGTGAAAAACGGTTGGTACATGGCTCCCCCCCTAAAAATGACATACTGTACATGTTAAATAGGGCGCCCTGATCTAGAGAGGCGAACTGTAGGCGGGTCATCTGGCAGAAGATAAGCAGGTTTTAGACGATCAATGGAGACCCAGTCTTCTTTGCCCCGAATGTTTAGGAGGAATGCTTTCGGACTGCGTCGGATCAAAAGGAAAGGGCCCGTGTAAGGGGGCGTTAGTGGTGGCTTGCTGGTGTCGTTGCGCAGGAAGACGTGCGTTGCAAAGTGCAAGTCCGTTGGTATGTGATGCTTCACTGGGGGCTTGTAAGTGTGGCGGCACGGAGTAAATTTTCCCACGACGTGACGTATGCGCTGGAGATCGTCGGAGGAGGTTGTAGAAGGAAAAAATTCGGCAGGGACGACCAACGGGTCGCCATACACCATTTCGGCTGCCGAGACGTCGAGGGCGTCTTTAGGAGTGGTCCTTAGTCCAAGGAGGACCCAGGGAAGCTGAGTAAACCAGTTTGAATCCTTGCAGTGGGACATCAAAGCTGCTTTGAGGGTGCGATGAAAACGTTCAACTATTCCATTGACAGCGGGGTTGTAGGCCGTTGTCTGATGTAGGGTGATGCCCAGGTGATTCGCTAATGACGTCCACAATTGAGAGGTGAAGGTGGTTCCCCTGTCAGAAGTAATATGCTCAGGGATACCGAATCTTGAAATCCATCCAGAGTGTAAGGCAGATGTACATGAGGCGGACGTTGCAGTTTCCATGGGAATGGCTTCAGGCCAACGGGTGGAGCGGTCGATGACGTTAAACAGGTAACGATGTCCTTGTGATGTGGGTAGGGGGCCTACAACGTCGACGTGAATGTGTGCGAAACGACGCTGAGGTTGAGGAAAGGTGCCCACTCCTGAATCCGTGTGTCGATGTACTTTGGAAGTTTGGCAAGAAGTACAGGCACGGACCCAATCCTTAGCATCCTTGGAAATGCCGTGCCAAATGAACTTTGCCTTCAGCAGCTGTGCAGTAGAACGGCACGAGGGATGTGAAAGGCCGTGGATGAGATCAAACACCTGTCGGCGCATGGGAGCAGGAATCCAAGGTCGCGGTCTACCAGTACTGACGTCACAGAGGAGGGTGGTGTTGGAGTCTTCGAGGGGAAAATCCTCCCAACGGAGGGATGTGCAGGATGCCCTACAAGCTTGATACTCTGGATCCTGTCGTTGGGCTTCAGCCAGGGCGTTGTAATCCAATCCCAGTTGAACGGCAGCCAACGTGTTTCTTGACAGGGCATCGGCAACGGGATTCATTTTCCCAGGGACGTATTGGAGGGTGCAATTGTATTCAGCCACGGCGGAGAGATGTCGGCGTTGACGGGCAGACCAGGCGTCAGACTGTCGAGTGAAGGCGTGCACCAGAGGCATGTGGTCTGTGGGAATGACGGAAGGGCGTACCTTCTAAGAAATAGCGAAAGTGATGGACAGCCAAGTGCACCGCCAGCAATTCTCGATCGAAGGTAGAATAACCCTATTCTGCCTTGGACAGTTTTCTGCTGAAGAAGGCCAATGGGCGGGGCGAGCCTTTGACCACCTGCTCGAGTACTGCACCAATAGCGACGTCGCTGGCATCGGTGGAGAGAAGGAGAGGGGCGTGTGGGATAGGAAAAGTGAGAGCCGCAGCAGTTGATAGGGCCTTCTTTGCATTGCAGAAGGCTGCCTCTTGAAGGGGAACCCACTTCAGGTCCTTTGGTTTGCCCTTGAGGGTGGTATAGAGGGGAGCAAGAGTGGCGGCAATGGCTGGCAGAAAACAGTGATAATAGTTGATCATGCCCAAGAATTCCTGCAGAGCTTTGACGGTCAAGGGCGCGGGGAAATTCTGAATGGCTGCTACCTTCTCAGGGAGGGGATGGACTCCTTCAGGAGTGATACGGTGCCCTAAGAACGACACTTCGTTGGCGCCAAAGGTACACTTGTCGTACCGGACTACAAGGCCGTTTTGTAGCAGGCGGTCGAGCACGATGCGCAGGTGATGGAGGTGTTTCTCTTTTGAGGAGGAGAACATAAGTATGTCGTCCACATAACATACACAGAAAGGGAGGTCCCCTAAGATGCCATCCTTGAGACGTTGAAACGTTGCCCCAGCATTACGAAGGCCAAAACAGGAGTAATTGAAGGTGTATGTGCCAAACGGAGTGGTGATGGCGGTCTTGGGGATGTCTTCTGGGTTCATAGGCACCTGATAATACCCCTTCAAGAGGTCGAGCGTAGAGAAAACCTTCGCTTTGTACAGGTAGGAGGTTACATCGGCAATGTTTGGGAGGGGGTAGTGATCCGGTTCTGTTTGCATGTTCAGGCGCCTGTAATCCCCGCACGGACGGAGGGAGCCGTCTTTCATCAGAACGATGTGTAAGGGTGACGACCATGGGCTGGAGGCCTTTTGGCAAAGGCCCATTTTCTCCATTTCGGCGAACATCTGTTTGGCGGCTGCCAATCGTTCCGGTGCCAGACGTCTGAATTTTGCGAAGACCGGGAGTCCCGTCGTCTTGATATGGTGATAAAAACCGTGCTTGGCAGGAACCGTGGGCGTTTGGCGAAGTTCTAGACGGAAAACTTCCGGGTATGACGTGAGGAGGTGGGCATAGGCATCCGTGGGTGCGCTGATGTGGAGAGCGAGGTTAGAGGGGGCAGGTTGAAGAGGTGTCGACAAGTACGAGTCTGCGTTGACCAATCGTCGGTGGGCGACATCGACCAGAAGGTGGAAATGAGAGAGGAAATCCGCACCGAGGATTGGCATTGTGACGTTAGCAACGAGAAACTTCCAATTGAATTTACCGTTTCCGAACGATAATGTGAGGTTCTCGTAACTGTAGGTGGGTATCGCAGATCTGTTGGCAGCTACCAAGCGTACGTCGGCAGATGTAGACAGACTACGTTGTGCCTTGAAGAGTTTCCTTGGCAAAAGAGAACGACAAGCACCCGTGTCTACCAAAAATCGCACGCCCGTTCCTGCATCCTGTAAAAAGAACAGATTAGAAACATGGGAGGCCACCACCACAAGCGATGGCCTGCTTACACGTTTTTTGGCCATTGACAATCTTTGGCACATTTCTTCGCGGTTGTCCCGAATCTGAAGTGGTAGTAGCAAAACTGCGGCGGATGGGAGGTAGTAAGTGGCTGTAGAAGTCGTTCGTTGGGGCGCGTTCGATTGGTGGGTGGTGGGCGGCTGTGTCGCTGCTTCAGCACATCACGGGGTAGGCGTGCATGTCCTACGGCATTCATGTCAGCTTCGGTTGACGTTGAATAGGCATCCTCGTCGTCAGGGGTGGAGGCGTTGATGGAGGTCTTGAAGTGTTTGTCCATAAGGGCGTCGGCTTTGGTCATCAAGTCCTTTATGGGTAAACTATCGACATCGGGTATGGCAGCGCGTACAGGTTCAGGTAAACGGCGTATCCAAAGGGCACGGAGTAGGTTCACCTCACGAGGAGAGCCGTCTGCGGCAGGTTGAAGGCGAGCGATACTGGTCATTTCCCTGAGGGCAAGCGAAGCACTTTGCTCCCCCAATGGTTGTTGCGAGAGCTGAAAAAGCTTTGCTATCCGGGCGGATGGCAACGGCGAGTACGGCTGCAGAAGGTATGATTTGAGGGCGTCATACGCTATTGGGGTGTCTCCTTGTTCACAAAGCCAGTCGGATATTTCTGGGAAGGTGTCCTCGGGTATCGCCGCGAGAAGATAATCCGCTTTGGTGGTTGAGCGAGTCACGCCCCTGATACGAAAGTGGACTTCAGCGCGTTGAAACCAAGCAAACGCCTCTCCGGTGGCGAACGGTAAAAGTTTCAATGGGGCGGCCGCGGCGCCAATTGATGTAGTCTCCGTCATAGTACCAACGATGGAGGGGCGAGGGAGGTGGGGGTGGAAGGCAGTGGGAGAGAGTCGACTTCCGGGGTCACCAATGTGACGGCGCCGAGTAAGGGTGTGAACTCAAAGGCAGATTGGAAACGACTGAGTTATATTATTGTGGAACACTCTCCTTATATACAAAACCTCAAGGCAACAGGACATAACAAGTTCACAAGACAGACAATATCACAGAGGAAAAACCACACATGAATTTTCATGTTCGCTTCAGTGCGAGGGAAGAGCGAAGATACAAGCATAATATATACAAAAGGAATTATGTACAATTGTGTGAAACACGGTTGGTACAGTACATTAGCTGTTCTACAATAGATGGGGTTGAGCAGATCCCCGTCAAAATATTGCGCGACACAGGTTGTAACGATAGTATAGTGACACGAGGTGTACACCCATTGGTGGAACAGTCTCTTACGGGAGATTAGGTCATTTTGAAGGGGATAGGAGATGAGGAGGTTACCCCGTTTTGCCTTTTGAAACTATCATGCGAGTTGATGATAGATTATTTTGATTTTGAAGTGAAAGATTCATTGGCTGTCGAAGAAGTAGAGGTCCTGCCGGGTAATGAGACTGGTGTAGCACCGTTTGTGTCTTGTCCTATTGTAATGGAGTAACTATTGAAGTATAGTCCTACAACTGAAATCGCGAATGACTTCCTTTATCCGTTTCCTATTTGTTTGACGACTAGGAGTATGACAAAGAAAGTGTCTGCAGAAGAAACAGAAAAACCAAAGGAGTGATGAACTTAGAGGATTTGTTCATAGAAGAAGACGCTTTCCTTGAAGTTACACACGAGGAGAGCTCCAGAGAGAGCCTGAGAGAAAAGGAACGACAGACGAGTGGACAAGAAGACTAAAAAGCATAGGACCTTGAAAAAATAGAAAACTCAGCATTAGAGTTGGGAGAGTTGACAGGATTGCAATGGAAGGATGCGACTTTAACAGAGTTATTGTACCGTGTAGTGGAGAAGACGATTCCGGAGCATTCTCCCATCTGTTATTATTTTAGGGATGTGTTGCTTATGAGGAAGCACAGACACGCCGATATCCCGGGAATGCTGAATGGGGGGATATACTGTCAGACATTGATTCTTACACCGTTGAGAAGACAAGTGATCACCATAGCGCATTAGAAGGGACACAAGGGAATAAGGAGGATGACCGAGAAAATTATGAAACGCTTGTTCTGGCCTGGCATGTATAAGGATTTGATGGCGGAAAAGCATAACGAGTATATCAACGAAGCTCCCGTACACCCGATTTAAGTGCAAGGAGAACCCTTCATCAAAGAACAGATGAAAATGTTCACAGAAAAATGGAAGGATCAAGAGGAAACGGACGAAGAATATGTCAAAAATTTAAAAAAAAAAGGATATGCGAGATCAGGTAACTATACCTGGAAAACCTTAAAACTAGACAAAGGAAAAAGAAGAAAAGGTTTTATATGAAAAGAAAGGACAGTTTTCAGTAGTACAACAGGAGATTTCCACACACCAACATGTTTCAAGGACCATTCAGAATTTTGGAGAAGATCTGTGACCTGACATACGTTATCGAAACCTCTGGAAGATGGAAAAGGGAAAGGTAAGTATGCGTTAACCTACTGAAACCGTACTTAAGTGAAAATGAGACCGAAGCTTCACAGGTGTGTATGGCATGAACCATTCTATCCTCGAAAAAAGACGATGAATATGAGTTAGGGGCTGTAAGCAAAGTGAATAATTACTCCCATCATTCAGAACTTGTAAGAGAAATTTACACATTTGAACAAGGAGTAGCAAGAAGATTTAGGTAGAATGATTAAAAGTTTCCTAGAAATTGTCTTGGACCTTCCCAAACGAACAAACATGACAAGGAATCAGATGTAATTCAAAACAATGGAGAGACCGTTGAAACAACTGGCTTATTGACTGTCGCTGTATCACTGAGAAGTCTTGAGAAAGGAAGTGGACTATTTGTTAAAAGACGGATTAGCCGTACAAAGTTTTAGCTCTTAGAGTTTACCATCTTTGCTCGTGAAAAAAAACCAGACGGATTTCTAAGGATTTGTAAAGACTACTGAAAGTTGAAATAGATAAGTGTGGCTGAAAATTGTCCATTGCTGCTCGTAGACAAACTACTCGACAACATCAGACAGGCCTGGTTTCTCTCTAAGATTGACTTGTTAAAGGGCTAATATCAAATTCCTTTGGAGGATAACGCAAAATTATCAGCCTTTATAATCCCTGTATTGGTTGTAACAATGAACCATCAAGCAATTTGGTGTAATGAATGCACCCACTACCTTTCAATGAGTGATGGATAACCTTCTAGGATCGATTGAAGGAGTAGGCGTACATCTTGATGATATTGTGATATATTCATTGACTTTGAAAAAACATCTCTGAATCCTGGAGATGTTTCAAAAGCTGAGGGGAGCACACCTAACAATTAACGTGGTGAGTAGCGAATGTGGAAAGGCAACTGTTATCGTAATTGGGATTTGAACTAGGAGGAGGACAAACAGATCCAATAGTTACCATTATTTTTAGGGATGGCAGGATTCTACAGACGTTTTTACCCGAACTTTTTGGCGGCAGTCGCTCGCTTGACAGATAATAACTAGCCCCAAGAAAAATTTTTTATGGAACTACAAAGGCCAGGAATCTTTCGACAGGATGAAGGCCATAATAACTTTGTAACCAATACTGCGAACACCTGAAATTCCTTATGCAAGTGGATGCATCGGACAATGAGATTTGAGCTATCCTATTACAAGAAGGCAAGGAAAGAGTTCTTCACCCCGTTTGTTTTATGTCGTCGAAGCTGAAAAAAACATTAGAAAGCCTACTCGACAGATGAAAAGGAACTGAAAGCACGAATCAAAGCTATAAGAAAATTCAAGTTTATGTGAATAGACCACAGAATGAAGAAATTACGGTGTTTTCAGACCACAATCCTCTAACTTTTGAAACTAAAATGAAAAATAATAATCAAATGTTAACTAGGTGGTCGTTATATACGAAACCATGTTGTATCAATGTAAACCATAGGTCAAGTAGGGATAACACGGTGGCAGATTATTTATCTCGGTCTGAATCAGTGGATTAGGGTCAGAATAAATAATCTTTTCGGTAGAAGCAATCTTACGGAGCTGGTCTAGCATAACATTATATGTTTTATTTATGTATTCCATTTGTGTGTTTAAGAGATGTATAGTGAGCTCGATTTAGATAATGTATATAAAATAACATAAAACTTTCGTGATTCATTTAATTATATTTTCATACAATTCACCATATGTAAATTTGCCTATTTTAAAGTATTACTTTTTATTTCACGTTATTTTGTTACGAAGTCTTACGTAAACTCGTTTAGATACGCTGTATGACATACAGGAGTTATGAGCACGAGTGATTACGTAATTCTTATGTTCCCACTCGGTTAGGAAGCGCATGAAAATTCTTGAATTAGATTTACTCTTCTTTTACTGTTACGAGAGGTAGGTTGGTGGAGTTAGCTGGAAGAGAGTTGTCTCGCAAGCAAGGT
>NC_090741.1:137318223-137320723 GCF_036898095.1 Palaemon carinicauda | reverse complement strand
TAATCAAAAGCATCTTCCTAGCCTAGAAAATCTATACATAATGGTTTGTTTATCATACTTTGTTCATTTTTCCATTGGCTGGTTAATTACATGGATATATTAAATTGTCTAATACCCACTTGTGAAGTCTACCTGAATTGGTTGATTAAAGCTGACTTTCTATTCATCTTAATAGTATGTTTTCAAATATTTCATATAAAAAGTAGAGCAAAGTTATTGGGCCGGTAATTTTTCAGGTCTTATATATACATATATATACATATATATACATATATATATATATATATATATATAATTTATATATATACATATATACATAGATATATATATATATACATATATGTGTATATATGTATATATATATATATATATATGTATAGATATATATATATATATAATATCTATATAAAGTATATATATACATATATATATATAATATATATATATGGATAAATATCAACACAACATCGTGATCAAATAGAAATAAATTTCTACCTCTACTTGGGATTCGAACGCTAGCCCCTTCTAATGAAAGGCCAGGTCGAAACCAACCATGCCACGAGAGCCCATAAAAGAAACCGGAACCTGACGCTAACTAGCTGTCCGAGGATTTACCTGGCGAGACATCAGTTTCTTACCAGCGAGTTTTACCCGATTTCCCGGGCCACCACGTGACACAATTGGTAGTAATTCATTCAAATTACCCCTAATGAGTCAATATGGATAAATATCAACACAGCATCGTGTTCAAATAGAAATAAATTTCTACCTCATACTTGGGATCGAACGCTAGCCCCTTCTAATGAAAGGCCAGGTCGAAACTAACCATGCCACGAGATCCCATAAAAGAAACGGAACCTGACGCTAACTAGCTGTCCGAGGATTTACCTGGCGAGACATCAGTCTCTTACCAGCGAGTTATACCCGATTTCCCGTGCCACCATGTGACACAATTGGTAGTAATTCATTCAAAAAAACTCGCTGGTAAGAGACTGATGTCTCGCCAGGTAAATCCTCGGAATGCTAGTTAGCGTCAGGTTCCGGTTTCTTTTATGGGCTCTCATGGCATGGTTGGTTCGACCTGGCCTTTCATTAGAAGGGGCTAGCGTTCGATCCCAAGTATGAGGTAGAAATTTATTTCTATTTGAACACGATGTTGTGTTGATATTTATCCATATTGACTCATCTCCTGGCATGGTTGGTTCGACCTGGCCTTTCATTAGAAGGGGCTAGAGTTCGATCCCAAGTATGATGTAGAAATTTATTTCTATTTGAACACGATGTTGTGTTGATATTTATCCATATTAACTCATTAGGGGTAACTTGAATGAATTACTACCAATTGTGTCACGTGGTGGCCCGGGAAATCGGGTAAAACTCGTTGGTAAGAGACTGATGTCTCGCCAGGTAAATCCTCGGACAGCTAGTTAGCCTCAGGTTCCGGTTTCTTTTATGGGCTCTCGTGGCATGGTTGGTTTTGACCTAGCCTTTCATTAGAAGGGGCTAGCGTTCGATCCCAAGTATGAGGTAGAAATAAATATATATATATATATATATGCATATATGTATATACATACATATATATATATATATATATATGTATATATATATATATACATATATATATATATATATATATTTATATACATATATATATATATATATATATGCGTTTATATATATATATATATATATATATAAATATATATATATATATATATGTGTGTTTATATATATATATATATATATGCGTTATATATATATATATATATTATATATATTTTATATATATTTATATATATATAAATACATATATATATATTAATATATATATTTATCTATATATATGTTGTATATATATACTATATAATATATACATATATATATATATATATATATATCAACATCATCATCATCATTATCATCATCATCAGCCGTTACTAGTCAACTGCATAACAAAGGTCTCAGACATATCCCTCCACTTGCGTCATTTAAGGTCTTTCTGTGAAAGTCTACACCCACAAACTTTCTAAGATCCTAAGCCCATCGTCTTCTCTTCCTTCCCTTGCTTGTTTTATAATCTCTAGGGACCAATCCTATTCTTGATATAGTCCACCCATTGTCTTTAATTTTCATTAAATATCATGCACCTGTCCATTTTCGTTTTCTTACAAGTTGTTAGAATATCCTTTAATTTAGTTTGATCCTATATTCATATTGACCCTCTTTCTGTCTCCTAGCTTTATTTTCATCTGTATTTTTTTGAAATGATCATTTAGTTGTAACGAGCATATGTTTTATTGCTTTAGTCAGGCTATACGTTTCTGATACATAAGTTACTACATGTAGGAACATCTCATTGAATATTTTTTTTTTATAGAAAGTCGCATTTTACATTTCAAATCTAATTCTGTTAATCATATGCTCTCCAATATTTTCTTCATTAATCATTGAAATTCTGTCTCCTGCCCTAGGGAAATAGTAATTGTTTATCATAAGT
>NC_090741.1:137308223-137313223 GCF_036898095.1 Palaemon carinicauda | reverse complement strand
TTATTTCTTGTAATTGCTTCGCGTATTGCTTGAAGAAAACTCTGGAAGACTTCCAACCAGTGTAAGCACGCAGGCTTTCAAACAACATTGTCTGAAAGAAATTCAGAGATGAGGCAACTTTTCTCGGATCATGACCTGCGGTGTACTGTCTGGATCCGCTCTGCGTATAAAATAGGTGATTTTCGCCTTTATCTGTTTCAAGGATAACATTGAACCAGAAATCTCTCCCCTGGAAAGCTGACCTCCCTTAAAGTCTGAAGTTCTACGAAGATAGACCTTTAAGCATTCCACTGGGCAGAGGGATGCTTCTTCCTTCAGAGGGCAGATTATCCAGGGACCCCATCTGTTAGTGGACAGCTCGTTCTTGGCGAGAAACGTCGGGTCCAAAAAGAGGTTCAGTTCTCCGCTGTCTGTGAACTAAATGTGGCCATCATCCCTCGAGAGGGGCACTATTTCGCTAACTCTGGCTCCTGAGGCTAGTGCAAATAAGAATATCACCTTTTGAGTCAAGTCTTTCAGCGTGCAATCTTCATTGTTCAGGGTTGATGCTAAGTGAAGAACTTTATCCAAAGACCATGAAATGGCCTTTGGAGGAGCTGCAGGCCGAAGTTTAGCCCAGGCTTTAGGAATCTTGTTGAAGATTTTATTAGAGAAGTCTACCTGGAAGACGTATAGTATTGGTCTGGCTAGGGCGGATTTACATGTAGTAATCGTATTAGCTGCTAAAAATTGTTCATGCAGATGAATGAAGATGGGCAAGCAGAAATCCGTAGAAATCTCCTCAGGATTCTTCGCCTCGACAAAGGTCACCCATTTCTTCCAGGAAGACTCATATTGTCTTCTTGTTGACTTTGACTTGTATTCTTCTAAGAAGTTAATACTATCTCTAGAAATCCCAAACCGTTTCTTGACCGCTAGGGCGAGAAAATCATGAGATGAAGGTTCTGGGTCTTCTCTGATGAAGCGAAGACAGTCAATATCTGCACTTGCTAAGTCAGAACTGGTTCCGGCAACGGTGACTGTTGCCAAATGAGGTGTCTGGGATGCTTGTCATAGTCTCTAAGCCAGTCTGCAGAGACATGGAAGCAGCGAGTCGTTCCTTAGTCTCCTATTCCCTGCGCAGGAGAAACTCTGACAGCTTCGGGAGATCTTCATTGAACTGCCGTCCAGCGATATCTGCCTCTAGCTTCCCAACTGTGAAGGTGTTATGGACATCCTTCCAATCCTTATCATCTGAAGGGAAGGCGAGGGAAGAAAATGGTCTACACTCTTCAAGTGTAGGGCAAGGTTTCCCAGCCTCAACTGCCTTTAAGGCTGCCTTAAACCCTTTGTCCATAAAGGGGAAGGGACGTTTGGGGGCATCAATAAAGGATGGGTGCTTTTTGCTGAGAGCCGGCACCTTGGAACTAGCAAAAGCCCTCTCTTTCAAGGTGGTTGTATATAAGGCCTGTGCCTTAGATAGTTCAAGGACAATCTTCTCCTTCGGTTCTGTTTCCTCCTTGGATGCTGGTTCCGTCCTCAGATGCACATAGCAATCCGGATAGGCCCCTTTACTAAGCCAAAATTCGATTTCCTCTACTGGAACTGTTCCCAGTTTCTCTGAGAGGAAGATCTTCCCCCCCCGACATAGGCATATGCTCTGCGTACCTCCATGGGTTAACGTCAGAGAAGGCGGGGAGGTCCTTGACGTTTAACTTCTTCAGAGCTAAACGTGACGAAACTAGCTGATGAAACTCCGTCCAGAAAGATGCTTCTTTCTCGGACGATTTCTTCTGAATGAACTGCACCATGGACAGTAGCGAGTGTAGCGTACTTGTAATGGAATCCAACTGGGGTGCGGTGGAAGAAGTCGAAGGCGTCGGTTCAGTCACCGCTGCAGACGATACCGAAATCGTTTCAGTTTTCTCGGCTTCAGTCTCAGGAGGTATCTCATCCTCCTGCTCCAGTTCATCCACTAGGAGATTGTTCTCAGTCTCCTCCGAGACAACAGACATGTTGTCCTCTAATTGGATGCTCTGTAAGGCATCCGAAACATCAGGTTCTACCGGAATCTGGACTAAGGGGATCTGAGGTTGAGCCTGGGGAACAATTGCATCCGCAGATGCATTAAGAAAGAGACAATCCCTCATCCTCTCATTAGGAAAGTATGGGCCAGAGGTATTCTTCTGAAAACCCCTGACCCATTTTCGCAGCATGTCCCTTGCTGCATCCCTAGACTCAGTAGACTTTTGATCATCAAAAGCCTCTTTAGTCAGTTTGTCACAAACATTACATACCTCTGGGTCCCAGTACTTGAGAGCCCCTTTGGTGACTGCGCAGCGAGCATGGGCCCTGCACATGCCAAGTCTGTAGAAGCTCTTACTACGGACCATGCAAAAGTTGTTCCCACACATGGGATGCTCCTCCTGTAAAGGAAGAAAAGCTATAAGTATTCGGTGAATTTCTCAGATTTCAGCATACATATTTTAATTAATATTTAATTAATATCTAATTAATATTAGCTTGGATAGAGTAAGCTACAAAGTAGGAAAGACACCTATATGTGTTTCCTGTCCAGCCCATTGCTATGACCTCCTCCAATATTGAACTATAGATTCATGATGAATTCAAGGGAAAGATAATATTCTTGGATATAAGGTGTCTTCTTAACACAATCTTCCATGTTCAATATAGGGGATTAAATTAATGGGTAATAACCATTAATTGGTAGAGAGAATCACTCCCTAAAAGTGATGGTCTCACAATTGGTTGCCCATGAACCACTTGTAGGTTGGAAAACTTTTGGGCTACAGCAATGACTGGCGGCGGCATGTTGCCAGTATTGCCGGGCCCGCCGGAAAATGCCGGGCCGCCGGCATATGCCGGGCCCCCGGCATATGCCGGCCCTGCTGACATATGCCGGGCCTATTCTGGGCTATTTGAAACAGATACTGTCTTCAAAGTAGTGGACGGTCTGTCGGCAGTTGCCGCTCTGCCCGCCGGCAGCCGAAGGATCCCTCTATCAAGTAGGACCCGGTGGCCACCGCTGGCAACTATATGAATTTTGGGTGGCCGGCTGCCGGACGACAACTCAGTGGCCGGCAGCCGGTCATAGTATGTTCATTGTCGTTGGGTTGTCGATCAGCGACACCCACGGCAAGTGGCGGCAGAGTAACTGGCGGCCGACAGACGCCCAACATGGCCGACGACAGCTACTAGCTGCCGGCGGCCGGCCAGTATATGGAAAGGCAGAGAGAAAGAGAGGATGGGGGACGGCAAAGGCTCAGCCTTGCCGGCCTATATCCCGAAAGAGTGTGGAAGGGGGAATTATATTCGGGCTTCCACTCAACCATATCCCATTCATATGGGGTATGGAAGGCAGTCCAAGGGAGGACTGGAGAGCACACTCAAAGATATGAGGGTACCTGCCGGCAGCCGGCCCCGCCCGCAGCAGACAGGAAACCTCAGGCCAATTCTATAGATTACCCGTAGGGTCAAATGTAGAACAACGGCCAGAAGGGTGATGGTTCATCCAACACAAAAGAGACACTGGGGAAGGGGTAAAATCCTATAAGTAAGGTAAAACCCTAGAGCATTACCTAACTTGAAGGATTCTGATCTCATAAAGTAGCCTCAAGTAGGAGAAATCATTTCCCCAGGTTAGGTTAGTTAAGTGAGAAAGTGGCCATAGGACACAATCTCACTAGAGAACAGAATCTCGTACCAGAGATCTTAAGTAAGGAAGAAATCATTTCTTCATACTAAGATCTACTTGTACAGGACTGTCTGCCAGACCGAGGAAGGAGGAAATTGATATACAAGAACCTCCAGTATGGCCTAGGGAGGACTAGCCTCCTGAACGGCAACCTAACCTGACTTGGGAAGCCATTTCACCAAGACAGTAGGATGCCTAACACAGACTACTCTTATTTTCCGTTCTCAGCTCAAAACTGTGTCAGTGGTTAAGAGAAAGAGACGAAACACCCCAGTAAATTTTGCCAAAACACAGTTTGCAGCAAAGTTAACTGAGGGTAGCCTAAGCTGGTCAGAGCGAAGGGGAATTGCTCTCAGATCTCGTTAGAGATAGTATCGACTTAAAATGTATAGGAGGTGTCAGTCTCCCCTTAAAAGACAATACAAGAGCAATAATGGACATGTAAGAAAGTATACTAAAGCCCCTAGGCTATTAAGTCTAGGATCATAGAGAATCGTTCACCAAAACTCTCTTGTATACTATCTTGGAAGAGGAAAATGTTATGCAGTAATATCTTAATTGTATAAAATATTGCCTGAGCTTCAATAAAACTTGACCAGGAAGGTTATATCATGCATGAAGTGTGTAGGTGCCTAGGCTAGGAAGCCTAGCAATTGTGAGTCTCGATCATAAGTAGCCAAATCCACGACAACAATGACATGATATAAAATTCCCTAGTTAAATATCTGAATAGCTAAAGTTATTAAAGCAAAATAATGCCGGGAAATCATTCTTGCTAACTAAATGAACAAGAAGAACGAGTGCGTCCATGACGCCATCCGGATGGCAACAGCTTTTGTTACGTTAATTACGATCTCAATCGAAGAGTAAAACTGGCAAGAGCTTACATTTACACAATCCAAAGATATTACTTAACTTTCCAGAAGCTGATGAGGCTGGTGAAGACATCATAGCGACAAAATACTTCCAAAAGAGCGAGAGATAACACGGGATAACACCGGTCAACAAAGCTACAAACGAAAGAATGGCTTGGTGGCGCCTCGCGGTGGCGATTCGGCGCACTATTTACAGTACAATAGGACTGTCGAGAGCATCGCCTATTTAACGACTCTCCTATATTCTTGCCTCTTTTTCCCTCTCGAAGCAAAAACGCTATTGGGGGTATAGATAGCTATGAGACGTGTCAAGAATACGTCCTCTGATTTATGCGATATCCCTTTTAAAATTTAAGGGATATTCGCTCCAGGAGTTAGAATTCTGGATACCTTTGGTAAATTCTCTGGGATATATCACTGTAGTCAAATAT
>NC_090741.1:137283223-137303223 GCF_036898095.1 Palaemon carinicauda | reverse complement strand
CTGTGGTGTAAGATGGGAGGACAGAAATACGAACGAGAGAGTGAGAGAAATGGCTGGTGTTGAGGACACAATTCTGATTAGATTGGAAGATATTCAGTGGAGATGGTTTGGCATGTACAGAGGATGGAACAGGACAGATGGCCAAAGATAGTGCTTCATGGTCAAGTGGCCGGAAATAGACCGAGAGGACGACCAAGAGATACATGGGTGAAAACCTTCAAGAAAGCAAATAGAGGCGAGACATTTCAGCAGCTGGCACAGATGGCATTGGATAGGAGTCTCTGGAGAAAATGGCGATATCAGATACAGGACCCAACCCGGAGAATTCCAGACGGGATTTATTGAGTGAGTAGTGATATATATATATATATATATATATATATATATATATATATATATATATATATATATATATATATATATATATATATATATAAATATATATATATATATATGTATATATATATATATATGTGTGTGTATATATATATATATATATATATATATATATATATATATATATATATATATATATATATGTATGTATATATATATATATATATATATATATGTATATGTATATATATATATATATATATATATATATATATATATATATATATATATATATATACATATGTATATGTATATATATATATATATATATATATATATATATATATATATATATATATATATATGTATATATATATATATATATATATATATGTATATATATATATATGTATATATATAATATGTATATATATATATATATATATATATATATATATATATATATATATATATATATAATGCTCATAGATTTCTCGAAATTATAGTGTCTTAATAATGATTATTATCTATGTTATAAAATCTTGGAAATTACTACTATTGTTTCATAATTATCATTATTTTTAGCAATGAGCGCGAACCGTCAAAAACAATCGCTAAATATTTAGAAAGATCATCTTTCTCAGATTCTACTAATCCACTGCAGAACAAAAGCCTCAAACATATCATTCCTGTTGTGTCCGTTTATGGTGTTTGTGTAAGTCAACACCCACAAACTTTTTTTGCTTGTAAGTCCATCGTCTTCTCTTCCTTCCACTGCTTGTTTTATAATCTCTAGGGATCCATCCCGTTATCTTTAACGTCCACCTTTTTTCTTTAATTTCCATTAAATGTCATGCCTATGTCCTTTTTAGTTTTCTTATATGTTGTTAGAATATTCTCCAATTTAGTTTGCTCTCTTTTCCATATTGCCTTGTTTTTGTCTCTTAGTGTCAATCCCATATTTATTTTTACCAATGTTCTTTGAATCCTAACCAGCATCTGTTCTAGGGCTTCAGCAAGGCTTCACGTTCCTGATATATAAGTTGATAGACGAAGCACCACCTTATTAATATTTTTTTTGTTTTTTTTTTTCTTTTAGAAAATCTCATTTTATAATTCTAATATCATTTGTTTAACAAAACTCTCTAATTCATGCTTATCGTTCTTTTAATGTCGGTCTCGTGACCTAGGGAAATACTTCCTGTCCTAAGTACGTATAGTCACTAACAATCACTTTATTTTCGTTCATAGCTCGTATTTGTTATCATTTTTTTTTTGATTGAATATTAGTTTAGTTTTACTCATATCAATATTCAGTCCTACATTTCGCCTTTCTCTATTTAAAAATTCTATAATGTTCTATAATTCCCTCATGATTCACCTAACACAACAATGTTATCTGGAAATCGTATGTTGATAAAGTACTCTTCATTATTATTTATTCCTACATTTTTCCAATCTAAATTCCATAACTTATTTCAGCTATGCTTTGAATCATTTAGGAGAGATGGGGTCTCACTCTCTAACTCCTTTCTCAATCGGATTTTTCTCAATACCCTCAAGTAGATTTAAGATTGCAGTACCACCTTTATAGATATCTTCAAGTATTCTGAAATAAAATTCATCTATTCCTTATTTTGCATGGTCTTTATTTCTACTGATGTTTCGATAGGATCAAAAGCTTCCCCCTAGCCTATAAATTCCATACATAATGGTTTGTTTATCATACTCTGTTGATTTTTTACATTGGCTGGCTAATTACATGGATATGGTCCATTGTCTGATACCAACTTGTAAAGTTTGCCTGGTCTCTTGGTTGATTTAAGGTATATTTCCATTAATCTTAATAAGATGTTTTCAAATAATTTTTTCTAATACGTAAAATAAATTTATAGGGCGTGTTATGGGCGATACAAACTCAGAAACTCAACTTTAACTTTTATTCCGTTAACAGTAGTAGTAGTAGTAGTAGTAGTAGTAGTAGTAGTAATAGTAGTAGTAGTAGGATCATTCCTGAAAGGAATCATTGTAAACTTTAAATACATTATTAAATAACCCATAATATTCAATAAGTCATAACAGTGACATAATGTACCTTATTACATCTTGCAAAGCTAATTAAATATACTTTTCTAAACAAGACACTTACATTGCCACTTTAAACTTCCTTCGGCTATATCACATTTTATCATATTTATAGGACAATCAAATGTTAAATGTCACAAATAAACCAATTTACCCTTTTTAACGCCTAAATGAATAAGACATATAAAGCAAATATATATATATATATATATATATATATATATATATATATATATATATATATATATATATATATATATATATATATACATATATATATATATATATATATATATATATATATATATATATATATATATATATATATATATATATATATAGGCTATATATATATATATATATATATATATATATATATATATATATATATATATATATATATATATATATATATATATATATATATATATATATATAAGTTTGTCAAAAATCTTACATCTGTGTGCCCAAAATGAATCCTTTGAATTACGAAATATAAACAACTGTACTCCTTGAAGACCTTGCTTGAACTGCCAAAGAGACTTCATAATTTTAGGAAGTGAGATGAAATCGTAATTTGTTTACACCTCTTAACATTCTAACTACCACGTAAAAAAGTAACGACATTGTTTTACCAACTAGATGGGTTTGTGTTTCTGCATTAACAGGGCGCTTAATTTTTCAGGTCGATATTTCCCCTTTTTTCATGAATTAATAATGATAAAATAGTTCCAATCTCAAAATATAGTGGATTTTTTTTAATTTATTTTCCCTTGAAGGTTAAGCCTGTTTTACTATTATGAAATCTTTTTCATCCATTATTCCATGAATAGTTAGGCGATCTTCCAGTGCCATGCATCTTTTCAAGCCTTTTAATGCTTGTTTTACTTCTACTATTGTGTGTTCCGTTTCAGGTGTTGCAATATATCTTTTTGTGATATTATTTCTTATATCACTATTGCATAATATTGAACGGAAAGCCTAAGCAATTTTTATCATTTCATTGTCATTGTTGATAATATTGCCATTTTCCTGCTTAAACAAAGCATCTGTTGGCACCCTGTTCCAAGTCTTCTTTTCATTAATTTGAAGCTTTTTCCTTTCTTTAGTGTTTCCTCAATTCGGTCTGATAGTGTTTACGAATATCTTTGGTTTTTAGGTTATTTGTTGTTTTGTATAGTTATGTTGATTCTTTTTCTTCTTTCCTGGATGTTACATTTATTTCCTATTATTATTATTTTTTTTTTATGTTAGACTTTTCATTTTTTTTTGGGATAGTTTTCATAGATCTTGTCTAGAAACTTTCCCAACTACATCTTGTGCTAATTCCAATACACATTTTAGTAATTTACTGTTCTTTTCTTTACTTACTTCCAATTTACCATATAGTTCGGTTTACTGTCAAATACAAAATTCCTGTCGTCTCCAGCTCCCCTCTGTCACCCCCCAAATCTATAGATTCCAGAAATTAAGGTGTAGAAGTGTTTGGCTGTTAAACGGGAGGAAAACAGGCTGAAGCAGGACGGCGGGCAGGGGGTGGGGGGTGAGGGTGGGTGGGCTGTGGGGAAAGCTCCAGGATAGGGGAAGTACTACTTGTTAAAGCTGTGAGCTGTGTGAGGGCTGGAAAATCACAAAAGATTATGTATGAACGTAAATTTAATATAATTTCATGGTTCGTAATTATAATATTATAATAATACTTAACACACAACTATATAGTATATTTGATTTGACATGGGTATACCATTCTCGCAAACAACTTTTTTACATAAATTATCGATGTTTTGTTCGACATTGTATTTTGTCCCGACTGAAAAATCTCTCTAAAACACAACCTAGGAGTAGCGTTCTCTCTCTCTCTCTCTCTCTCTCTCTCTCTCTCTCTCTCTCTCTCTCTCTCTCTTTCTCTCTCTCTCTCTCTCTCTCTCTCTCTTTCTTACACACACACACACACACATATATATATATATATATATATATATATATATATATATATATATATATATATATATATATATATATATATATATATATATATATATATATATATATATATGTATATATATATATATATATATATATATATATATATATATATATATATATATATTGAATGAGAGTGATTCAAAAGTCATATAGTTTGGGATATGACACACAAGGATTTTAGAGCTGTTACGGAGAAAGAGATATCGTGTTTCAAGAAATTCACTATCGATTAATGAGTATTTATATTTAAGGCAATAATTCCAAATTATAATTACGTTGTATAAACGCACTTATTGTTATTCGATATAACATTGCAATATAAAAGATATTGGTTAAGGTAATGAGCTTTGGTATACTTTGGAAATTCTATCCAGACTGAAAAACCTAACTTACAAGGAATACCAAATTCAAGAGTCCAATAACAACTAATTTTTCTTAGATAGAATATCTATAATTGGTATGCAACAATTAAGCATATATGAAATAGTATTTCAGGCAACACTATTGTTTGTATGAGCAGTCAATCATCCAGACGGTGAGCCTAGGATGATGGTATTCATAATCACATACTGACCAACAAAGAAAAATTGACATAGAAACAATGGAAATTTCACCTTGGATTTCCTTTATAATTTCTCCACGTTGATCACTCCTTTTGGAAAAATGTCATCTTCACAGAGGAAAAATGTTTTACATCAGTGGAAGCCTAAACAAGACATTACTGGAGGTGACGGAGTACCCGCTATGATAGGACATATATTCAGAAGAAAGCCAAGAGTGGAAGAGTTCGTAATAATTTGTGGGGTTGGATGATTATTTGGAAGGTTCACGGGCAATGATTATGTCGATGTTCTCCTTCCCACAGTGAGAGCCATGGCCATTCTCAATCCACACTTAATCGATCTAGTACAAAATAATTGCCCCACCCATACCAACATATTAGTTAGAGCTTGGTTAGAGCTTAACCCAGAAATCCAGGTAATAAACTGGCCATCAAAAGGGTGTGACCTCAACTCCATAGAGAACCTAGGGGCAAAAATGGTTCGTTATTGGGACTTGAAAGAGTAATGAATGTGCTAAGCCATCAAAACAAAAGCGTTTGAATAGTTGGTGTAAATTCTTCCCTATACCATATGCAAGAATCTTATGAGAAGTATGCATGCATGTGTAAATGAAGCTGTAGACAACTTGTTCTTTACTTTCTAGCACATATTTATATTCAGTAAGGTAAGCAACTGAATTTGGTCACTGTAGTCTAGTTTTTTCACTATTCTCCTGGGGTCATATTGTAAACACAAATATGAAATTATGATGTCCCTCATCAACCATCATCAAAACTAACTGAATATGATTGCTTATTACCCATGAAATCACAGCTGGAGCCAGAGCTTATTCAGCGGGAACATAGAATCAGCATGTGTTCCATCCCATAGTAGCAATTAAAACAATATTGCCCTTTTTATAACTGAATGCTTACATCCTAATCTGGCTAGCTTTCACCCAATTTGTCTCATTATTATTAACATGTAATCAGTAACTATGACATATGCTTGAAGATTCATCCATGCAAATATTTTAAGCATTAAGTGACATTTCTTTAGAGAATATACAAAGTGCAGTATAAAAAAAAAAAAAAAAAATACTAACGAGACCAAGAAAAGCCATAAATACACCTTACCAAACCTTACGAAATGTAAGCTGAGGGAGGATATAAAGTATTATGAAGGTGATTTGAAGTTGCACTCTATTGATTGACTGCTCACACAAACACAAGTGTTTCCTGCAATATTTACGCATATATGGAATACTGTTTCATATCAATTGGAGATATCCAAGGAAAATGAATTGTTATTGGCCTCAGGAATTGGGTATATATATATATATATATATATATATATATATATATATATATATATATATATATATATATATATATATATATATATATATATTGTTACGGGCCACTGCTTCGAGTCCGGCCTGGCTTAAGGGACTCAAGGGCCATAACAAAACAAATAACAATGGTAGGTCGCCAGTCAGCAATGATACAAGGAATACTGACGAATATATGTATTTACAATAACATTTAAATAAAAATCAACAAAAAAAAGGGGAGCACAACAGCTAATTATTTATATTTTAATTTATGCCACGAGGAGCTTCGGATGGAGTTTGGGGGGACCGTGGATGAAACTCCAGCACAGCAATCACGTTCCCTGGAATGGGAAATAAATTGAATTATTATCAGCACACTTACTTCTACCGGCTGGGAACACGATGAAGTCGTGTGGTTAAAACTTTTTAGCAAATTAAATGAAAATGCCAAGCTTGGGGATTTAAACGTTACACATGGGAATCAACACTGTCACAGGGTGAATATATTAAAACTAGGACTAAACAGCACACGTGGTCTGGGTATAGGGGATAGGATACAAGGTTCAGTGGGTAGGATTTCTTTAGAGGATAAGGAAAATGGGATGTGATAAGGATGGGATGGGAGGTTGGGTAAGGATATTGAGAATCTCAAATCAGACACCTTACCTTAGTAAAAAAGACTCTGGTTCCTTCCCTTATGTAAGGATATGTAAACAGAGGTCTCCAGTTTTGCCTGGGTAGATCAACCCCACTTGACCCCCAATTGGGGGGGGGGGTAGGGGGGACTGGTCTGACCGCTTTCCTATTGGTCAGGCTTGATCACGTGTCCCCACATCCTTCACAGCTTGCTTCCCTCCTTCTCCTGGGACCTCGATGTTGTCACGTGACTCGTAGAAGGTAGCTGAAATTGAGATCTCAGGGGGAGTAGACTGGTATAGGATGGTTGGAGGGGGGTGAGACTCTGGGTAGGGTCCCAAAACTCGTGGCATTTTGACTCATGCTTGCTGGCGGGGTCTTTTATTATTTGAAAAAGGTGGTGAAATGACCACCATTACTAACAGCCCCCCATTTTAGCAGAGATTTTGTCCTAAAACAGGACAAAAACTCTGCAAGCAAGGTCTGAAGCCACTAGCCTTAATGATTCCTCCCTCTGTGAGTCTCACCACGATGATGGATAAATATCTAAGCTGCAACTAGGGTCACCATTTTACGTTATTTTGACAGTAAATTAACTTTAAGTGCCACGTAGAAATAAGTATGCTGGCTGTGAGGCAGCAACTGAAAAATTAGAAAATGCAAAATTGAAAATTAAAATGTAAAAAATGGTTAAAGTTAAGTGACCTAGTGCAGTGGTAGGCATAAAATTAAAGAAAATTGGCTTACATGCAAAAAAAGATAAAATAAATACATGAAAATAAATTAAATGCAAATAATGATGCCAAGATGGCTCCTCAAGTTTATTTACCTGGGGAGACACCAAGGCCAATTAAAATTTTTCCATATAACCTAAATTAACCTACTGACTATGGCTACGCTATGGTCATGGCACTGTGCATTGGGCACTAATGCCGGGAAAACACATCTCTCTCACCTGAGTTCTTTAGGTGCTTGACCTTCCAGTTGTAGTTCTGGAGGTCTATGCCCCACCTCATGAGCCCCTTATTCCCATTACGTAGCTCAGTCAAGTAGGTTAGAGGATTACGGTCCTTTAGGAATGTCAGTGGGAACTTTTGGTCAGCACAATAGGATCCAAGATGCTCAAGAGATGAGCCCATGCCTGAGAGCTTATTCTCTTGAGTTTGGAGTTTATCCCATGTCTGGAAGAAATTCAAGTAAACCCCACAGTTGGGAATTCCTGCTTGCACCTGGGGAAGCCAAAAATGAATTATGAGTATGGTCAGAGGTCGTGACTCCTCTGCCATGAAGTGGGAACCTTCGTCCTTCTGAAATGTGTCTAGGAAGCCATACCAATAAAAGAATTGTGTCAGTTCTGTGACACTAATGGATGGGATGAGTTGGAGCGAGGCCCTCAGCATTATTTGCTTATAGTTACCGGAGACTGGGCAAGGATGGCAGGATGCTAAGTAAGCCTTAACAATCTCGTGCAAGCCCAGCCAGAATTGATGCTGGATCATCTGGGTAGGACCTGTTACCCCAAAGTGTCCTCCCAGTCTCTCATGGGCCACGCCTAGCATCGACAAGCGGAGATTACAGGGGACAACTACTTGCCGGCACGAGACCTTAAAAGGATCGTAAGAACCTCGGGTGATCTTAAGGGGCACCTCATCCCTTAGCAGGAACTCAGCCTTAGAGGGGTTATTTATTTCCACCTCGCTCAGGTAGGTGGGTGCCCTGTGGTTTATCGCCATCTCACCCATCAGCTGGAATCTGCTGAGCTGTGCCTGGCTCCTGATGGTCTCTTGGTCCTCCTCTGAGACCTCTGGTCTGGTGGAAAGCATCATTGCTTTAGCTGGGGAGCACTCTCGGGTACGCGGCTTAAACTCATTGCTGGAAGGCGGAGACTCCTGGGCCTCCTCCCTTAGCCAAGCTACCTCACCCAGGTCAATGGTACCTAGCCAGTCGTCTTCCCCTGCAGGTTGCGTCCTCACAGTTTTAGGCTCCGGCTTGGCAGCCTTCATGCACCTGAGGGGCACTCGCTGTACACACTTCACAGGCTTTTGACCCAAGCTTGAGTTGTAGCCCTCATGTGCGAGATCACTCTCTGCCCCCAGTCCACACTTCTTGCCGAGCTGGGACATGGTCGCCTTCAGTTCCGCTGTAGGGAGTTCCTTGGTGAACCCTTCAATGCACTGTTTCTCTCTGCAGTTGTCCTGCAGGTTGTTGGCACCATTAGGTTGAGGTAGCGAGTTACTGAGCTGGGCTAATCGAGCGTCTATTTCCCGCTTCTTTAATTCATACGCTCTCGCTCTTTCTCTCGCATACTGCATCCTTTCTACCTCCGTTCTTCTCCGGGCATTGGCTTCATCCGTGAGTTCCCGCACATACCTTCGCAAGGCCTCTCCCTCATAGCCTTGTCGTTCTGCCAAATCCACAAATGCACTGATCTCAGCAGCAGTCATTTTGCTAGTTTCTTGTGGAGACAGTGACAAGAACAAACTCAACAGCACAAGGTACGATGTTGGCTGTGCAAGAAATTACACGGAGGGGAAAGACGCTCTTGCCTTACGCAAGAGTCTCATGGAAGGAAGGATGAAGATGGAGCCGGGCAAAATGCACAATGGCTGTAAAAATGCGTCTCAAGAAAAAACTATCACCGAGTAGCAAGCCTTGCAAGTAATTGAACAGGAGCCTAACTCGAAAACCAGGGTCATGACAATGGGTGAGCTTATTCTGTCCGGTTGTAATGCGTCCAAAAAAGTAACGATATATTTGACAACTGTGCTACACAATAAAAATTGGAATCACAACTATAGGTGACCCTCTATGCTAGACAAAATAAACTGGAATCACAGCTATACAGTAGGTGACCCTCTAGGCTAGTCAGGAAAAAAAAATGAGATCACAACTATGGGTGACACTATGCTGGACGAAATAAAACGGAATCACAACTATGGGTGAACCTTTATACTAGTCATAAAAGAAATGGAATCACCACAATGGGTGAATCTCTATGCTAGTACAAAAAAAATGTAATCACAACAATGGGTGAACCTCTATGCTAGTCTTTTGAAAAAAATGGAATCAGAACAATGGGAGAATCTCTATGCTAGTCATAAAAAAAACGGAATCACAACAATGGGTGAATCTCTATGCTAGTCTTTAAAAAATTGGAATCACAACAATGGGTGAATCTCTATGCTAGTCATATAAAAATGGAATCACAACAATGAATGACCCTCTATGCTAGTAATAAATAAATGGAATCACAACAATGAATGACCCTCTGTGCTAGTCTTAAGGAAAAAAATGGAATCTTCATGATGTGTGACCCTCCTATGCTAGTCTTAAGGAAAAAAAATGGAATCTCCACGATGTGTGACCCTCCTGTGCCAGCCATAAGGAAAAAAATGGAATCTCCACGATGTGTGACCCTCCTATGCTAGTCCTAAGGAAAAAAAAAATGGAATCTCCACGATGTGTGACCCTCCTATGCTAGTCTTAAGGAAAAAAAATGGAATCTCCACGATGTGTGACCCTCCTATGCTAGTCTTAAGGAAAAAAAATGGAATCTCCACGATGTGTGACACTCCTATGCTAGTCTTAAGGAAAAAAATGGAATCTCCACGATGTGTGACCCTCCTATGCTAGTCTTAAGGGAAAACAATGGAATCTCCACGATGTGTGACCCTCCTATGCTAGTCTTAAGGAAAAAAAATGGAATCTCCACGATGTGTGACCCTCCTATGTTAGTCCTAAGGAAAAAAATGGAATCTCCACTATGTGTGACCCTCCTATGCTAGTCTTATGGAAAAAAAATGGATTTGTAAATATGTGTGGGTGCGTTCTTGCAACACCACCACTTGCAACCCTGTGACTTAAAGCAAAGTTTTTATTTATACTTAAAGTATAACAAATTAAATAAACAAACAATGTCACGATGATTGCTTAATGCTTCGTTAAGAATATCAACCCCTTTACATACTTTCCCTTTAATAAAAAAAAAATGAGTTTAAAAAATTACACCTCCAAATATTTTATCTAAATGATCCTCTACCCTGATTGAAAAAATTAAATTGAATGTGATATCATAAATCCTTTATCTTTATGTTAACAATGTTACACAATCTTACGAAAATTATCCCTTTCAAAAATGTACATAAAAATAATACCCCACGAAAGTAACAAAATGAAATTGCATACCCTTACTGTGAAAAGGAAAAATTTAAATAAAGAATGCCATGTGTGCTTACGGTTACCAACACAGGAAATTAACACGTGTTTTAGTCTACCACGGTTTCTTCCAAAAATTTCGTAAATTTCAATTCACTTAGTTTTAACACGAAATTAAACAATCACTCACTGCACAATATATATGAATGAAAAATTTATCCCTATCAATAATGTACATGAAAATAATATCCCACGAAAGTAATAAAATGAAATTAAGAACTCTTACTATCAAAAGAAAAAAAAATCGAAATAAGGAATGCCACGTGGTCTTACCGTTACTCTACAGAATTATGCCTCACTGCCGTAAAACGTTTACGTGAATCGTAAGCCAAAAGTTCCGATATGAGACTAGCTGGTATCCTAGCACTAAAGATAAATGATAAAATATTCCATGCACAAGATTAAATGATTGATGCGCGTGAATCACTTACCAATGTACAATAATTCGACTAAAATCTCGGGTCTGCATAGAATTGGTAAACAATTGACAAAGATAATAATTGCAGACAATATTAAACCTTGGCTTCGTCCGGAAACACGGCGATGGGCTGAGTTATATCAGGTTGGCCATGTTTTGAAATGAACACTTTCTCAGCCTGCCACGCTTTTTGTCCTAAAATATTGTAAGTTTCACTTCACTTATTTTCTTTTTTAAACACAAAATAACATAATAAGACATTCACCTAATGCACAATGTTTTAATAAATGGAAAATTTTAACCACTGTGATAATAAACACTCAGAAAAAAGAACATAAATTCTTCTCACACGGTTGGCTATGCTGCTAAACAAGAGGACTAAAATCTACCACGCGGTTTTCAAAACGAAAGGGTTCACGGTGCGAACACACGCACTAATAAACACAAAACTTTAACAATGAGAATAGAATGCTTTTGCTGATTTCTTCCACGGTTCCAACTCCAGTGATTATATAATTTACTTGAAATTAAATTGAGGTTCGTCAAGTCGCTATAGACAGGAAAGGGGGGAATTTGACTTTTAATAAAATTAATTTGAAATTACTGTCTTAGCGAATCCTGGCAAGGTCGCCAATATGTTACGGGCCACTGGTTCGAGTCCGGCCTTGCATAAGGGACTCAAGGGCCATAACAAAACAAATAACAATGGTAGGTCGCCAGTCAGCAATGATACAAGGAATACTGACAAATATATGTATTTACAATAACATTTAAATAAAAATGAACAAAAAAAAGGGGAGCACAACAGCTAATTATTTATATTTTAATTTATGCCACGAGGAGCTTCGGATGGAGTTTGGGGGGACCGTGGATGAAACTCCAGCACAGCAATCACGTTCCCTGGAAGGGGAAATAAATTGAATTATTATCAGCACACTTACTTCTACCGGCTGGGAACACGATGAAGTCGTGTGGTTAAAACTTTTTAGCAAATTTAATGAAAATGCCAAGCTTGGGGATTTAAACGTTACACATGGGAATCAACACTGTCACAGGGTGAATATATTAAAACTAGGACTAAACAGCACACGTGGTCTGGGTATAGGGGATAGGATACAAGGTTCAGTGGGTAGGATTTCTTTAGAGGATAAGGAAAATGGGATGTGATAAGGAAGGGATGGGAGGTTGGGTAAGGATATTGAGAATCTCAAATCAGACACCTTACCTTAGTAAAAAAGACTCTGGTTCCTTCCCTTATGGAAGGATATGTAAACAGAGGTCTCCAGTTTTCCCTGGGTAGATCAACCCCACTTGACCCCCAATTGGGGAGGGGGGTAGGGGGGATTGGTCTTACCGCTTTCTTATTGGTCAGGCTTGAACACGTGTCCCCTCATCCTTCACAGCTTGCTTCCCTCCTTCTCCTGGGACCTCGATGTTGTCACGTGACTCGTAGAAGGTAGCTGAAATTGAGATCTCAGGGGGAGTAGACTGGTATCGGATGGTTGGAGGGGGGTGAGACTCTGGGTAGGGTCCCAAAACTCGTGGCATTTTGACTCATGCTTGCTGGCGGGGTCTTTTATTATTTGAAAAAGGTGGTGAAATGACCACCATTACTAACAGCCACCCATTTTAGCAGAGATTTTGTCCTAAAACAGGACAAGAACTCCGCAAGCAAGGTCTGAAGCCACTAGCCTTAATGATTCCTCCCTCAGTGAGTCTCACCACGATGATGGATAAATATCTAAGCTGCAACTAGGGTCACCATTTTACGTTATTTTGACAGTAAATTAACTTTAAGTGCCACGTAGAAATAAGTATGCTGGCTGTGAGGCAGCAACTGAAAAATTAGAAAATGCAAAATTGAAAATTAAAATGTAAAAAATGGTTAAAGTTAAGTGACCTAGTGCAGTGGTAGGCATAAAATTAAAGAAAATTGGCTTACATGCAAAAAAAGATAAAATAAATACATAAAAATAAATTAAATGCAAATAATGATGCCAAGATGGCTCCTCAAGTTTATTTACCTGGGGAGACACCAAGGCCAATTAAAATTTTTCCATATAACCTAAATTAACCTACTGACTATGGCTACGCTATGGTCATGGCACTGTGCATTGGGCACTAATGCCGGGAAAACACATCTCTCTCACCTGAGTTCTTTAGATGCTTGACCTTCCCATTGTAGTTCTGGAGGTCTATGCCCCACCTCATGAGCCCCTTATTCCCATTACATAGCTCAGTCAAGTAGTTTAGAGGATTACGGTCCTTTAGGAATGTCAGTGGGAACTTTTGGTCCGCACAATAGGATCCAAGATGCTCAAGAGATGAGCCCATGCCTGAGAGCTCATTCTCTTGAGTTTAGAGTTTATCCCATGTCTGGAAGAAATTCAAGTAAACCCCACAGTTGGGAATTCCTGCTTGCACCTATGGAAGCCAAAAATGAATTATGAGTATGGTCAGAGGTCGTGACTCCTCTGCCATGAAGTGGGAACCTTCGTCCTTCTGAAATGTGTCTAGGAAGCCATACCAATAAAAGAATTGTGTCAGTTCTGTGACACTAATGGATGGGATGAGTTGGAGCGAGGCCCTCAGCATTATTTGCTTATAGTTACCGGAGACTGGGCAAGGATGGCAGGATGCTAAGTAAGCCTTAACAATCTCGTGCAAGCCCAGCCAGAATTGATGCTGGATCATCTGGGTAGGACCTGTTACCCCAAAGTGTCCTCCCAGTCTCTCATGGGCCACGCCTAGCATTGACAAGCGGAGATTACAGGGGACAACTACTTGCCGGCACGAGACCTTAACAGGATCGTGAGAACCTCGGGTGATCTTAAGGGGCACCTCATCCCTTAGCAGGAACTCAGCATTAGAGGGGTTATTTATTTCCACCTCGCTCAGGTAGGTGGGTGCCCTGTGGTTTATCGCCATCTCACCCATCAGCTGGAATCTGCTGAGCTGTGCCTGGCTCCTGATGGTCTCTTGGTCCTCCTCTGAGACCTCTGGTCTGGTGGAAAGCATCATTGCTTTAGCTGGGGAGCACTCTCGGGTACGGGGCTTAAACTCATTGCTGGAAGGCGGAGACTCCTGGGCCTCCTCCCTTAGCCAAGCTACCTCACCCAGGTCAATGGTACCTAGCCAGTCGTCTTCCCCTGCAGGTCGGTCCTCACAGTTTTAGGCTCCGGCTTGGCAGCCTTCATGCACCTGAGGGGCACTCGCTGTACACACTTCACAGGCTTTTGACCCAAGCTTGAGTTGTAGCCCTCATGTGCGAGATCACTCCCTGCCCACAGTCCACACTTCTTGCCGAGCTGGGACATGGTCGCCTTCAGTTCCGCTGTAGGGAGTTACTTGGTGAACCCTTCAATGCAGTTTCTCTCTGCAGTTGTCCTGCTGGTTGTTGGCACCATTAGGTTGAGGTAGCGAGTTACTGAGCTGGGCTAATCGAGCGTCTATTTCCCGCTTCTTTAATTCATACGCTCTCGCTCTTTCTCTCGCATACTGCATCCTTTCTTGCTCCGTTCTTCTCCGGGCATTGGCTTCATCCGTGAGTTCCCGCACATACCTTCGCAAGGCCTCTCCCTCATAGCCTTGTCGTTCTGCCAAATCCACAAATGCACTGATCTCAGCAGCAGTCATTTTGCTAATTTTTTGTGGAGACAGTGACAAGAACAAACTCAACAGCACAAGGTACGATGTTGGCTGTGTAAGAAATTACACGAAGGGGAAAAACGCTCTTGCCTTACGCAAGAGTCTCATGGAAGGAAGGATGAAGATGGAGCCGGGCAAAATGCACAATGGCTGTAAAAATGCGTCTCAAGAAAGAACTATCACCGAGTAGCAAGCCTTGCAAGTAATTGAACAGGAGGCTAACTCGAAAACGAGGGTCACGACAATGGGTGAGCTTATTCTGTCCGGTTGTAATGCGTCCAAAAAAGTAACGATATATTTGACAACTGTGCTACACAATAAAAATTGGAATCACAACTATAGGTGACCCTCTATGCTAGACAAAATAAACTGGAATCACAGCTATACAGTAGGTGACCCTCTAGGCTAGTCAGGAAAAAAAAAATAAGATCACAACTATGGGTGACATTATGCTGGACGAAATAAAACGGAATCACAACTATGGGTGATTCTTTATACTAGTCATAAAAGAAATGGAATTACCAAAATGGGTGAATCTCTATGCTAGTACAAAAAAAATGTAATCACAACAATGGGTGAACCTCTATGCTAGTCTTTTGAAAAAAATGGAATCAGAACAATGGGTGAATCTCTATGCTAGTCTTTAAAAAATTGGAATCACAACAATGGGTGAATCTCTATGCTAGTCATATAAAAATGGAATCACAATAATGAATGACCCTCTTTGCTAGTAATAAATAAATGGAATCACAACAATGAATGACCCTCTGTGCTAGTCTTAAGGGAAAAAAAGGGAATCTTCACGATGTGTGACCCTCCTATGCTAGTGTTAAGGAAAAAAAAATGGAATCTCCACGATGTGTGACCCTCCTGTGCCAGCCATAAGGAAAAAAATGGAATCTCCACGATGTGTGACCCTCCTATGCTAGTCCTAAGGAAAACAAATGGAATCTCCACGATATGTGACCCTCCTATGCTAGTCTTAAGGAACAAAAATGGAATCTCCACGATGTGTGACCCTCCTATGCTAGTCTTAAGGAAAAAAAATGGAATCTCCACGATGTGTGACCCTCCTATGCTAGTCTTAAGGGAAAAACATGGAATCTCCACGATGTGTGACCCTCCTATGCTAGTCTTAAGGGAAAAAAATGGAATCTCCACGATGTGTGACCCTCCTATGTTAGTCCTAAGGAAAAAAATGGAATCTCCACTATGTGTGACCCTCCTATGCTAGTCTTAAGGAAAAAAAAATGGATTTGTAAAAATGTGTGGGTGCGTTCTTGCAACACCACCACTTGCAACCCTGTGACTTAAAGCAAAGTTTTTATTTATACTTAAAGTATAACAAATTAAATAAACAAACAATGTCACGAAGATTGCTTAATGCTTCGTTAAGAATATCAACCCCTTTACATACTTTCCCTTTAATCAAAACAAAATGAGTTTAAAAAATTACACCTCCAAATATTTTATCTAAATGATCCTCTACCCTGACTGAAAAAATTAAATTGAATGTGATATCATAAATCCTTTATCTTTATGTTAACAATGTTACACAATCTTACGAAAATTATCCCTTTCAAAAATGTACATAAAAATAATACCCCACGAAAGTAACAAAATGAAATTGCATACCCTTACTCTGAAAAGGAAAAATTGAAATAAAGAATGCCATGTGTGCTTACGGTTACCAACACAGGAAATTAACACGTGTTTTAGTCTACCACGGTTTCTTCCAAAAATTTCGTAAATTTCAATTCACTTAGTTTTAACACGAAATTAAACAATCACTCACTGCACAATATATATGAATGAAAAATTTATCCCTATCAATAATGTACATGAAAATAATATCCCACGAAAGTAATAAAATGAAATTAAGAACTCTTACTATCAAAAGAAAAAAAAATCGAAATAAGGAACGCCACGTGCTCTTACCGTTACTCTACAGAATTATGCCTCACGGCCGTAAAATGTTTACGTGAATCGTAAGCCAAAAGTTCCGATATGAGACTAGCCGGTATCCTAGCACTAAAGATAAATGATAAAATATTCTATGCACAAGATTAAATGATTGATGTGCGTGAATCACTTACCAATGTACAATAATTCGACTAAAATCTCGGATCTGCATAGAATTGGTAAACAATTGACAAAGATAATAATTGCAGACAATATTAAACCTTGGCTTCGTCCGGAAACATGGCGATGGGCTGAGTTATATCAGGTTGGCCATGTTTTGAAATGAACACTTGCTCAGCCTGCCACGCTTTTTGTCCTAAAATATTGTAAGTTTCACTTCACTTTCTTTTTTAAACACAAAATAACATAATAAGACATTCACCTAATGCACAATATTTTAATAAATGGAAAATTTTAACCACTGTGATAATAAACACTCAGAAAAAAGAACATAAATTCTTCTCACACGGTTGGCTATGCTGCTAAACAAGAGGACTAAAATCTACCACGCGGTTTTCAAAACGAAAGGGTTCACGGTGCGAACACACGCACTAATAAACACAAAACTTTAACAATGAGAATAGAATGCTTTTGCTGATTTCTTCCACGGCTCCAACTCCAGTGATTATATAATTTACTTGAAATTAAATTGAGGTTCATCAAGTCGCTAAAGACAGGAAAGGGGGGAATGTGACTTTTAATAAAATTAATTTGAAATTACTGTCTTAGAGAATCCTGGCAAGGTCGCCAATATGTTACGGGCCACTGGTTCGAGTCCGGCCTTGCATAAGGGACTCAAGGGCCATAACAAAACAAATAACAATGGTAGGTCGCCAGTCAGCAATGATACAAGGAATACTGACAAATATATGTATTTACAATAATATTTAAATAAAAATTAACAAAAAAAAGGGGAGCACAACAGCTAATTATTTATATTTTAATTTATGCCACGAGGAGCTTCGGATGGAGTTTGGGGGGACCGTCGATGAAACTCCAGCACAGCATTCACGTTCCCTGGAAGGGGAAATAAATTGAATTATTATCAGCACACTTACTTCTACCGGCTGGGAACACGATGAAGTCGTGTGGTTAAAACTTTTTAGCAAATTAAATGAAAATGCCAAGCTTGGGGATTTGAACGTTACACATGGGAATCAACACTGTCACAGGGTGAATATATTAAAACTAGGACTAAACAGCACACGTGGTCTGGGTATAGGGGATAGGATACAAGGTTCAATGGGTAGGATTTCTTTAGAGGATAAGGAAAATGGGATGTGATAAGGAAGGGATGGGAGGTTGGGTAAGGATATTGAGAATCTCAAATCAGACACCTTACCTTAGTAAAAAAGACTCTGGTTCCTTCCCTTATGGAAGGATATGTAAACAGAGGTCCTGCCTCTCTTGATGTCTTGAGGGTGAAGAGCGCTGGTGGTTCCCTCAAGGAGGCTGAGTCACGAAGAAGAAGAAGAGGAGATGTTATCATCATGGAGGTTGAGATAAGAAGAAAGATCTCCAGTTTTCCCTGGGTAGATCAACCCCACTTGACCCCCAATTGAGGGGGGGGGGGGGTAGGGGGGATTGGCCTGACCGCTGTCCTATTGGTCAGGCTTGATCATGTGTCCCCACATCCTTCACAGCTCGCTTCCCTCCTTCTCCTGGGACCTCGATGTTGTCACGTGACTCGTAGAAGGTAGCTGAAATTAAGATCTCAGGGGGAGTAGACTGGTATAGGATGGTTGGAGGGGGGTGAGACTCTGGGTAGGGTCCCAAAACTCGTGGCATTTTGACTCATGCTTGCTGGCGGGGTCTTTTGTTATTTGAAAAAGGTGGCGAAATGACCGCCATTACTAACAATATATATATATATATATATATATATATATATATATATATATATATATATATATATATATATATATATATATATATATAGATATATATATATATATATATATATATATATATATATATATATATATAGATATATATATATATATATATATATATATATATATATATATATATATATATATATATATATATCTATATATATATATATATATATATATATATATATATATATATATATATATATATATATATATATATATATTTATCGAGAGAGAGAGAGAGAGAGAGAGAGAGAGAGAGAGAGAGAGAGAGAGAGAGAGGACTCCGACCTTGTGTTTACAAAAGATTTTTCAGTTGAGACATAATAATTGCCAAACTAATCATCAATCATTTTTGTCAACAAGTTGTTCGTGAGAAGGGTATAGTATATTACACAACAAGTATAAGTTACAATCATTATAATCATAAAATTAGGATCGGATCGTGTGATAGTACATTGAATTTACGTTCAAACATACTGTTTTGTGCTTTTCCTGCTATCACACATCTTACAACTCTAAGAAGTAGTACTTTGTCCGCCCGTCGTCCTGCTACTTCCTGGCATCCTCCCCAAGCCCGTCACCTCCTCCAATGCCCGTTGTCCTCACTCCTAACTACCAAACTCGTCTACACCTGAATTTCTGGAATCTATAGATATTGGGGGTGCCAGTGTGAGAACGGAGAAGACAGGATATTTTTATTTGACTGTACCAATTTTTATTGCGAAACTAAACTCATCAGATTTTTTCTGTCATTACATGATTGTAATATGTAGGTTGACCAAGGCAGCGGCCACCCGTTGAGATATTACCACTAGAGAGTTAACGGTCCTTTGACTGGCCAGGCGGTACTACTTTGGATCCCTCTCTCCGGTTACGGCTCATTTCATCTTTTCCATAACATACAAAGAACAGTCTGGCATATTTTTTATACGTTTTACTCT
>NC_090741.1:137270723-137273223 GCF_036898095.1 Palaemon carinicauda | reverse complement strand
AGAAGAAGTGGTACCTGTCGGCAGTTCACCTTCAAGGAGTCCGCAATGTGACAGCGGACGCTCTATCCAGGTTCACACCGATAGAGTCGGAATGGTCCTTAGACGCAGGATCATTCTCCTTCATTCTGAATCAGTCCCAGAACTGCAGATAGACCTCTTTGCGACGAAAGATAACAAGAAGTTGCCCCTGTACGTGCCCCGTACGAGGACCCCTTAGCGGAAGCAATGGACGCGATGTCCCTCGACTGGAACAGATGGTCCAAGATTTATCTGTTCCCTCCTCACAACCTTCTGTTGAGGGTCCTCAACAAACTGAGATCCTTCAAAGGGTAGCGGCAATAGTGGCCCACAAGTGGCCGAACAGCGTGTGGTTCCTCCTGGCATTGGAACTGTAGCTGAAGTTTGTACCACTACCAGATCCAGTTCTGACCCAGCGAGCCCAGAAGTCAACTGTCTGCGCTTCATTACCGAAAACCCGGACCCTGCAGCTCATGATTTTCTCTCCCTAGCGGTGAGAAAGCGTTTCGGGATTTTGAAAGCCAGTATAGACTTCCTTGAGGAATATCAGTGCAAATCTACTAGAAGGATATATGAGTCATCTTGGAGAAAATGGGTGGCCTTTTGTCAAGGCGAAGATTCCGCAGGAGATCTTGACAGACTTCTGCTTATCTTTTTTCCCCACCTCCATGGTCAAGGGTTGGCAGCGAACACGATTTCAGCGTGTAAGTCTGCTTTTACAAGACCCATTCTATATGCCTTCCAGGTCGACCTAGGTAACGAGATCTTTAATAAAGTCCCGAAAGCCTGTGCTAGGCTCAGACCTTCAGCACCTCCAAAGCCCATTTCAGGGTCTTTAGACAAGTTCTTCATTTCGCTTCTCTGTTGAGCAATGAAGAGTGTGCGTTAAAGGATTTAACACAAAAAGTTATTTTCCTATTTTGCACTCGCATCCGGGGCCAGGGTTAGTGAGATTGTAGCCTCTCGAGAGAGGCAGGTCGTGTTCAGTTCCTGGATGGGGAAGAACTGAACCTGTTTCCGGATCCTACGTTTCTCGCCAAGAATGAGTTACCCACCAACAGGTGGGGTCCCTGGAGAATCTGCCCTCTGAAAGAAGATGCATCTCTATGTCCAGTAGAATGCCTAAAGGTCTATCTTCATAGAACTTCAGACTTCAAGGGTGGTCAACTATTCATGGGAGAAACATCAGGCTCAAATTTACCTCTGAATCAACTCAGAGCGAAAATCACATATTTTATTCGCAGAGCGGATCCTGACAATACACCCGCAGGTCACGATCCGAGGAAAGTTGCCTCATTCTTAAATTTCTTTAATTGTATGGATTTCGAACATCTCCGTTCATACACTGGCTGGAAGTCTTCCAGAGTGTTCTTTCGCCACTATGCGAAGCAAGTAGAGGAACTAAAAGAGATCTGTGGTAGCAGTGGGTCGCGGTGTTAACCCTACTGTTTAACTCTGCGAGGAACAGTGGTCTTAATTGGGACGATTAATTCCAGGGTGAGTGTGTAGTTACATACTGTACTACAAACTAAGTGAGGGCACTGTGTTGCCCATCCAGACTGTTCCATTTCCGAAGGTGAACCTAGCATAAGTGCAGACATGTGTGCCGAGCGTTTCTAACGCTAATGTCATTGATTTGTAATACAGGCTTTTATGACTTTGATACCTCGGTATCTTAAAAGTGGCATCTAATGTTTTTTCTTTCAGACAAACAAGTTCTGTTTACTATCATACTTATGCTTATAGTTTTGGGTTATCCTCTTCTTATATATATATATATATATATATATATATATATATATATATATATATATATATATATATATATATATATATATATATATATATATATATAATTGTGGTTAACCTGTCTATTTATTGCCTGTCAATAATCTGGTTCTTGAGAACCTTGCGTCTCCTTCACCTGTGTCAATTTATTGGTATAATTGAGCATTCATTCTATGTACCTTATCTGGGATAATTCTAATAGAATTGTTCCTTTATGCAAGCTATGTTGCATTGGTTTTCCTCCTATGCGGATATAAAACCTTTGTCCAATACAAGTATTGTGCGGAAAACTGGTCGATATTTCATATTGACGCAGTGGTCCTTTACAAACTATGCTTTACTTAATATAGGGCGAGACCACTATATTAGCTTGCCTGGTATTCATACATAGATATATGTACTCTTCGAGACTTTTCCAGAGTCTAGTAGGACTCTTCCCTGTAGGGGGCAGGAAGCTCTAACATAGTTTATAGTTAGTTGAAAAGATGTATAACGGTAACATCTTAGGTCTCTAGGTCTAGTCAACCGGGAAAAAATTACCTCCGGGGATTACGGCACGTTCTGAGAATCCACAGATACAGTAATGCTCTGGTACACTTCCATCAGGACGACATGGCTTGAGCCCAAAAAACGGATTTGGAGCGAAGCGAAAAATCTATTTTTGGGTGAGATGGCCATGTCGTCCTGATGGACC
>NC_090741.1:137263223-137265723 GCF_036898095.1 Palaemon carinicauda | reverse complement strand
TTGAAAAGGTTTCCTTCTTTGGGGTGTCTCCACTAAATAGTTAACTTCACTTACGTTTTCAAAATTTTCCAAGGACCTGAAAAAGAAGCTTTCAATGGATTCCCTGGGAAGGGTAACAAAACCAACACTTTATCGCCTACCGCAAAGTCGCGTGCCTTGGACCTTCTATCAAAAAAGTACTTCATTCTTTTTTAAATTCTCACCCGCAAATCTCCAAGACTTAGTTAATTTATCGCCTAGATTAGACACATAATCCTATAAATTAACCTCATGGACGTCTCCCTCCTAAGACTCACGAACCACATCAAGAGGCCCTCGAAAAAAATGACCAAACACAAGGTTGAAAGGCGAAAAACCCAAAGACTGAATTGGGACAGAACGAATGGCGAATAACAAATAAGGCAATTCCTTATCCCATTCAGAACCATGGCTCAAACAATACTACTTTATCATAGACTTCAGGGTTCGATGAAATCTCTCCAAAACTCTCTGACTTTCGGAGTAATATGGAGAAAAGGTCACATGTTTTATATTCAACTCTGTCATTTTATATTTGAAATGCCAACTCACGAAATTAGATCCACAATCTGATTGAATTACTTTAGGCATTCCACACCTCGTAAAAAGTCGATTAGTACGTCAACAATTGGTACCTAGTGGTATTGCCTCGGGATATCGAGGCATTCTATCCCTTATTGTCAAAATATACACATTACCACCACGCGTCCTCGGTAATGGTCCAACCACATCAATAATGACTTCCTTGGAAGGTTCGGAAACTACGGGAATAGGACATAGAGGCGATTTTGGAATCCGCTGATTGGGTTTACCGACCCTTTGATAGACATCACAATTATTGACAAATTTCTTTACATCTGCCTTCAACTTCGGCCAATAATAATTCCCTAACGATTTGCAGGAGGTTTTATGAATTCCAAAATGGCTTTTCGTGCGCCAATGACATTAACTCCTTCCTGTAACAAATGGAACCATTATCTGTTTCACAATATCATGGTCAACATTATCCACCTCCATAGGCCTACTCAACCTTTACAAAATATTATTAATTATCTTAAATTTGGGACAAGTCATATCAGGCCCCTCCCCTGAAACGATAGGAAGTTCCTGAAACTCCTTTTTCTGGGCCTTGATAAGCTCTTCAGTAGTTCAATTTAACTTGTCCATTAACATTCCAAGATCTACAGCTAGGCTATCACTGCGATCTAAACTACTTAAACCTACATCAATTGTTGACTCTGCAGCATCAATAATTCTAGCACTAGAACGAGTAACTGCTGCTACTTTACTATCAGGTTTATCCATATGGGACAAGTATTATTCTTCATAGCCACATCATCCCCTATCACCACATCAACCTCCTTAATCGAGAATTTATCTACTATGGCCAATTTCAAGCTCACTTTAAAGGAAGGGCATATTAAATTAAAGTTTTCAATGGCATAGTATTTTACCATATCAGGAAAACCAGCCAATAACACAAATTCCCTACTTTCCAGTACAAAATTATAAGGTAATGTCTCCCTTAGGATCAAAGTCTGTGCTGCACCAGTATCATGCAAAATACGCACTCGTCTTTTTTCGGACGAATTGGTGAAGGAGACACTACCAAAGGACAAATATCTGCCAAAACCGCCAGGTAGTCATTGGTCAGTGGACCCTGTCGGGATATTTTCTTCCTCTCTCTTTTCCACACTCATCAGTGGCCTACTATTAGCATCTTGCGCTCTTTTAAACGCATAACACATACTCTTCACATGCCCCTCTTTATTGCAGAAGAAGCACGTTAATGTCCTCAATTTCTCTGGATTGTATATATTTGGGCTATTACCTCTGTTAGTAAAAAAATATTATTAGCATTAGCCTGATTATTACTTCTATAATTATTTCTACTAAACACCTTAGCATTATTATTCGGGTTAGCATTATTATTCCTACCTATCTTGACCCAACTAGACTCACATTTGTCGTTACTCGCCCTAACTCACTCTTATGAGACAAGCAATATTCGTCACCAACGATGGCTACCTCCTGAACGGTCTCGAGTTTTGACTCTTCGTGGTGGACCTTCAGTTTATCCGGGACACACCTCTCAAACTCCTCCACCAACATTAACTCCTTCAATTTCTTAAAATCTACCACCTCCTTGGAATTGAACCAATCACTAGCATATTGTTCCTTCGCCCTCGCAAATTAAACAAAAGTTTGTTCCCTACATTTTCCTAAGTTCCGGAAGCGTTGCCTATAGGCTTCATGGACTAACTCATAGGCCTTCCAGACGATAGCCTTCACACTCTCATAATCAGCTGATAGATCCTCCTCCAGCTTTACATATACCCTCTGAGCTCTTCCAACCAATTTACTTTGTATAAGAGTGGTCCAATACTCTTTGGGCCACTCTAACCTTGCAGCAATCCTCTCAAATGATACAAAAAATTCTGCAACATTATTCTCCTCAAATTTAGGCATAAATTTTAGAGCC
>NC_090741.1:137245723-137258223 GCF_036898095.1 Palaemon carinicauda | reverse complement strand
GGTGGGTCCATCAGGACGACATGGCCATCTCACCCAAAAATAGATTTTTCGCCTCGCTCAAAATCTGTTTTTTGGGCTCAAGCCATTTCATCCTGATGGAAGCATACTAGAGCATTAGTGTATCTGTGGATTTTTATCAGTGCCTTAACCTTATAGCAACCTTTTCTAAGGTCATGGGGACCACATGAGACAAGTGACGTTACCGTTATTCGTCATCATCACTAATCATAACCAATGTTAGTGCTTCCTGCCTCCTACAGGGAAGAGTTATTCTAGACAGTAGAAAAGGGATCTAGAGGTTAACATACATAGTATGACCAAACATAAGTACACACTGAATATACAAATAGTCTCATAGTTGTATATTTTGCTAAAATAACATCAGTGTCTCTTTTATCTATTATTTGACGCGTACAAATATATGAGGGATACTTACTTTGGTAAGTTGAAGAACTCTGGCATGTATACATACAATTGTCTGGCGAAAGTGGACACACTATATTCTAATAGACATTTATACCTAATAATTGACTAAAAGAGATGTTTAGTAAAAACGAATGTAGTATGACAATGGGATTATACCTGTAACGAGTACAGACACTATATTTCCTTCTTGAAGGAAGAAATGATGAGTGCCACTGTCAGACTGAAGAAAAATTATAAAACAACTTCTCTTCATAATTCCTGTACTGGTAACATTTATCTGCACAGTGTACTTCATACACCGGCACTAGTGCTATCTGTATAATTCCACACCTTGGATTTTGAACAGAGCTAGTGTTATCATGATAACACTTAATCAAAAGAAGTCACACCTAAGAAGGATGACCTCTTCTCCCTTTAATTGACAGTCCCAGTCAATTAGCTGTTCATCGTAGAATTATACGGCAGGTTTAATATTCTACCTGGTGTCACCACATATTGCTTCAGATCATGGATTTGTCTAGCATAGTGTTTGTAGAACACTCTGGATGATTCTCATCCGTTACATGTGCGAGGACATGTAAGGTCCAAAACCATTAACTTTTTACCACAGTAATTAGGGGGCAGGTTTTAATACACTACCTGCCGCCATTACGAAGTGTTTCAGTTCATGCACTTGTTTTGCATAGTGTTTGTAAAACACTCTGGATGATTTACATCCCGTGTATGAATGAAGGCGCTCAACGTCCATATACTGAAAGAAGTCCAGTGATGAAGCAATCTTTCTTGGATCATGACCTGTGGGAATACTGTCCGGATCCGCTCTACAAATAAAGTAGGTAAGCTTCGCCCCTAGTTGTTTTAGGGATCAATTTGATCCAGAAGTTTCTCCTTTAAAGAGCTATCCTCCCCTGAAGTCTGAAGTTCTACGAAGATAGAATTTTAGACACTCTACAGGACATAGAGAGACATCTTCCTTCAGAGGGCAGATTCTCCAAGGACCCCACCTCTTAGTGGGTAGCTCGTTTTTAGAGAGAAAGGATAGATCAGGAAAGAGATTCAGTTCTCCCACTTCCGTGAACTGAATGTGACCCTCATCTCTAGCCCCAGAGGCAATAGCAAACAGAAAAATAACCTTTTGGGTTATATCCTTAAGAGAACAATCTTCATTGTTCACAGATGAGACATAATGTCAGACCTTGTCCAAAGACCAAGAGATAGGTTTTGGTGGTACTGCGGGCTTAAGCCTAGCACATGCCTTCGGAATCTTATTAAAGATTTCATTCGCCAGATCCACTTGAAAGGCATATAGGAGAGGCCTAGTCAAGGCTGACTTGCACGTATTTATCGTATTGGCCGCCAGACCTTGGCTATGAAGGTGGACAAAGAAGGACAGACAGAAGTTCATTGAAATTTCTTTCGGTCCTTTTGCTTTGACAAATGTAACCCTTATTTTTTCCAGGAAGACCCATATTGTCTTCTAGTTGACTTGGCCTCGTATTCTTCTAAGAATTCTATATTGCCTTCTGAGATCCCAAACCTTTTTCTAACCGCTAGAGCGAGAAAATCATGAAATGAAGGGTTTGGGTTCTCTGTGATAAAACGAAGGCAGTTAATTTCTGAACCTTCAGAAATATACCTAGGATCAGAGCTAGGACCAGCCTCATCTAGTCTATCAGCCCCACTAGAGGATCCTCGCATGGGGCTATATAGCAAGGTAGTTTCTTGAAGACGCTCGTGATGAAGAGGTCAAATTGCAGTTCCGGGACTTGTTCCCATCTGGGAGGGAACATGTCAGCGTCCATGGACCATTCCAACTCTATCGGTTTGGATCGAAATAGAGTATCCACCATCACATCGTGGATCAGTTGTAAATGAACTGCTGGTAGGTGCCATCCTTTTATGAGAATGATGGGTAACTTCACCAAGATCGTATGAGATGTTTGATTGTGAAGTCTTATTATCGCTTCGGTGTCCCAGATCAGTCGTAGGGAGTTTGATCTGTGTGGAGGGGGCTTCCCCACCCATGAAAGGACCAGCAGAGTCTTGGGACTTTCGTGCTCTAATTTTTGTTAGAGAAGCGATTAAAGAGGGACCGATCTCAGTCTTTTTTCATCTCTTCAAGCGTTTGATGCATGTTTTCTCCAAGCTCTTAACGCATCTTTCGGTGTGCCCTTAGCACCAGGTCTGTCACTATTGCGAACTGGGGAAAGTTTAGCGCTTTTTCCTGTTGGCATTTTGGAAATCTGACTGACTACCTGAGTCTCTTGACAGACCTCGCGAGCTCCTTTTATATTCCCAAAGGAAAGGAGAGTTGATGTGACTGAGGGCTTCGATGGTTTTTTAACCATCCAAACCCCTGAGCTGAAGAAAGTCGAGACTTCTAGAAGCTTATCTTGCATCCGTGATGTCCCGGGAACCGGGTCATCTCTTTGAATGCACATTGGCCAGACACTTCTGGTGCTGCCCACTTCAGCTTCACAATCAGGTATATTTATACCTGAACTATTTCTAGGCTTGACTTTGACGTGACTAAGTTCGTCAATCCTTTGAAGATACTTAGGACTGTGAGTCCGACACGTATCTTTCCTAGGATGAATGTTACTCTTTGTAACATGAATTCTAGATAGGAGGAAGGGGGGTGGTTGACTGGAAGGTTCCGAAGGACACCTTTCAGGTCTGACAAGACTGCGAACAACCCTAATTGGAACAAGGTCCCTATATTCATAAGGATTAATATTCAGAACTTGCTGTTTTTTATGAACTTGTTGAGTGGCGACAAGGTCAGAATGACTAATTGATATCTTGAGTCCTTCTCGTGAACACAAAAAAAGCCTTCCCTGGAACTCGATGAGCTATAGTTTTCTTACCACCTGTATGCTCTGTAGCTCTCAAGTATATTCCTCCAGGAGGGTTTTGAACTGTAGGAGAAGGTAAGGAAATGATGGTAGGGACATTTCTGTTTCCCATCAATGGCTCATCTTGAATAGGCTTTGGACCGAAGGATCGAAGGTCCTGCGATCCTGAGGAAAAGTTCCTCCTAGCCAAAGCGTCTTTATGCTTCGAGTAGTCAGTAGGCTTAGACTTTTTCCCATCTGCCTGTAACACCATGGTCACTGGAATAGTGGGATGTTGTTGAGCAGCCCGGATATTTCAAGCATTTTCGATCTTCTTTTTAGGTTGGGGACCTTCAACCGCAGAAGATTTTCTCTTTGAAGGAATGCCCCATTTTTGGAAAAGACTTATGTTCTCCATGGTGGCGTTCTTAATTACTTCCTTAATGACCTCGTGTGGGAAGAGGTCTTTACCCCAGATGTTGGAAGATATTAGCTTCCTTGTTTCGTGTTTCACTGTTGCATCAGCGAACACAAACTCTCTACATGCTCTCCTAGCCTTCATAAAGGCGTAAAGGTCCTTCACCAAGGTAGCCATATGCATTTTGGCTATGACCATGAGCATGTCTGGGGTACTTTCGTAGGTTGAACACAACTCTATGTAGTTTTGTAGACAAAGGGATGTCGCAAGTCTGTCCTTTGATTCATGTTCATTATACAAGAGCAAATCAGACAATTTAGGGAGACATACCTTGAATTTTCGACTTGCGACATCCTTGTCTAGTTTTCCTACTGGAAATGTCAAATGGACTTCCTTCCAATCGTTTTCCTGTCCGGGAAAAGCTGGTGACAAAGGCTTACACTCATCGAGTGTGGGACATGGCTTACCTGCCTCTACCGGTTTGGCAACAAAAGTAAATGCCTTCCACATAAAGGGGAATAAGAGTGAAGTAGAAGCAAGAAAGGAAGGGTGTCTGTTATTCAGTGAGAATACCTTCGACTCTGAATAACCCGCCTTTTTTAGACTACCTGAAAGGATAGTCTGTGCCTTATCATGGTCGAGAATCATGACCTTCTTTTGGTTCCGTTCCTTTTATTGACTTTGGTTCGTACTTCAGTCGAACCCAACAATTAGGGAAAGCATCAAAGCTTGGCCAAAATTAAATTTTGTCCAAAGGAAAAGCACCTATTTTTTCTGAGATGTAGAGATTGCCATTTGAAATCAGCATCTGCTCTGTAAACCTCCAGGGATTGGTTATGGAGCATGTAGGTAGGTCTTGATTCATGGGTCGTTTGACTGACCCCTGGGAAGCGACAAGAGAAGCTTTACGAGGCTCTATCTTGTGTTTTACTCCCTACTTTTCATTTTATTTACGAAAGCTCTCTATTTGATTCTTCAGCTGGATACATAATTGTACCACATTATCCAATAGAGGGGTAGAAGACGAAGATGTCGACATCGATGGCTCTATAGCCGGCATAGGCAGAGGAAATTCCGACACAACATTTTTCTCTTCTACCCTGGGGCACTTCTTGCCCTTAATCCCAAAGGTTTTCTGGCCATCAGGGGATGTAGTTGGCTCCTGAGGCACTACTATTTCCTCACTTGCTTCCGCAAATAGTAGCTTACGCATCCTATCATTAGGTAGGAAAGATCTCGGAGAGTTCTTTTGAAAGCTTCTCACCCAGTTGCGTAATTTATATTGAGCTGTATCCCTAGTCTCCGTAGACTTGGGATTTTCAAAACCTTCGGACATTAATGTCCGACATATATTGCAAACCTGTGGGTTCCAATAATGTAGGGATCTGAAAATAATATTGCAGGGGGCATGAAACCTCCAAGTATTATGACCATAAAAATACTTACTCTTGGCCTTGTAGAGGACTGCAGCACAAGGTATCTGGTGTTCCTCCTGTAAAGAAAGGAAAACCAAATGAGTATACAATGGATTATCTCCTTGATAATCAACATACAAATGTCATTTAAAATAGAGTAGCTTAGGATAGTAAGCTATAAAGGGATAGTATGAGATACATACTTGTGTACCCCTGTGAGCAAATGCTGTTACCTCCCCTCAGTATAAACTACATGGACGTTTCTCTATTGAGTAACTCCAAGTAGAAGGGCTCTTACCACTATGGGTAGAGAAGTATCCAATCACTGTCCCAAAATAATGTTAATACTGTGGGGTCAGGATGACTAATTCTCGATCAGAATATTGAAGAAAACTATTCATTTAATATATTAGCGGTACTAGCGGAATGCTCGTACATGGGTACCCAAGGTATGTCAGAAAATACTACTGTATAATGGTACCGTAGTTTTCTAATTGCAGTAAGTCTATATTGCAATATACTGGCTACTGTACATCATGTATTGTAGTCTAGTCATTATGCTACCTTCATAGTAGCATATGACAGTACGGTCCATCTAGCATGAAGCCAGCTGGCCTAAGGAAAAAGAAAGACATATATTTGTATATCCCACTCAGCCTATGTGCTGTAGTCTTCCTACTATATTAAAATATAGAGCTTACTGATCAGGGAGACTCAATGATAAAGGCTCTACCCTTTAAGGGCTAGGAGTGTATTACTCCTGCCTTGAAGTGTTTAATATTGTAGGGTAATCCTAAAACTGATTTCTAATCAGGATATTGAAGAAATCATATTCATTCAATAAAGGATTGGGCTCAGCAAATGCCTAGGTTAGATATCGAAAATATATTGGAAATAACTACTAGTATAAACTATATAGTAGTTTTCTATCTGTAGTATATTCTATACTGCAGATATACTAGCTACCTGTATAATATATACAGTAGTTCAGCCGGCATGTTGCCGGCATAGCTAGGTCTTGCCGTCATACCCGGCATGCTAGCTAGAGAGAGAGAGAGAGAGAGAGAGAGATAGCATGAAAAAAAAGGCTACTCCTTACTGTGAATGTATACAGTAATTAAGGATGTAAAAGTCTTATTTGACTGCCTTTCTCCAGAAAGAAGGTTCTAATAGAAGGGGAGAATGTACCATACAGGTTTCCATGCAGCTACAGTACTATTGCCGACAAGGTACCGCAGATACACAGCCGGCCGGCAAGCCTCCAGCAGTACCAGTAGATTCGGCGTGCTGCCAACTGAGTCAGCACTATCTTTGCCGGCCTGGCTGGCAATACCCCGGCAACAGAACCTGTAGCAGCAGTCCAAGGGAGGACTAAAGAATCTAGGGGACAGAGGGGACTTCCCACTCATGGCCATCATGGCTGCCAGTAGCCGCCAGCTACCGGCAGCAATCTTGGCCACCGGCTGAGCCGGCAGTTGCCGGCTGGGCCGGCAGTTGCCAACAGTCTCAAGTTGTCGGCAGCCATCTTGGCTGCCGGCAGTCATCAGCTAACAGCAGGGACCATAGCAGCCGGCAGATGATGTGGTTGGCGCCAGTATGCCCTGCCGTCAGCCAAAGTCATGACTAGAGAGGGAGTCTGGCTGACTCTGGCAACCAACCGGCAATGGTAAGGTTGCAAGATGCCGGCCTAAGGAAAGACAATGGCTCAGCCATCAAAAGTGGAAAGAGGGGTAGGGAACAGGGTCCTGTAACGAGTGTGAAAGGAACTGGCAAAATTGTCAGTCCTACCACCTGTTAAAAGAAACTCTGTTTCAGTATCGGTAGAATCCCAGGGAACAGGAGAGACTCAGTTCTCCATCCCAGAGATTGCCGACACAAAGAAGAAACAGAGTTCAAGTGCCACGTTATCCTAGGCTAAAGAATATTACTTCTCAGCCCAGATTACTGTGGCACAGGACTAGTCTTTTAGTCGCAAGGAGAAGATGGTATCCTACCATAACTTCGAGTGCGGCTAATGAGGACTAACCTCCATTGCCTGCCACCTAGCCGGCAGGGGAATGATGGTATCCTACAACACATTCGCCCTGCCGGGAGGTCACCGACATAAGACTAAATACTCTGAGATTCTGACTAAATCCCAAAACCTGCTGGTATACCACAACCAGCGGTGAAGGGAAGATGCAGGACAAACCCTAAGTTATCCATGTCTGAATAAAATTCAAGGCACGGCTGTTAGGGTTGTAGCATGAGGCTACACTCAGTGGGAAAAAGATTACCCTTAAATCTCTGAAGAGACCTGTAATGTTTCATAACATTCTAGGAGGTATCAGTCTCCACTGAATGAAAACAATATACGAGAGTAACCGGGGAATGTCTGAACGTATAGTAAAACGTCTAGGTTAGGTTACCTAGGCTCGACGAGATCTCGGTTACCTAAATCACCGAAACTCTAACCATACGACCGACAGAGAAAATAGGAAAAAATTATGCACATTATCAAATCTTTACAAGAATAATTGCCTAAATAGCTAAATTATTAAAATAATTAAATAAGGCTATTTAAAACTGGAAGTCGTTCTGCTAACTAAATAACACATGTCTAACGAACGACAGCGCCCATGGCTCCTCCAGTAACTGGCCTAGCTCTTAGGCATAATAAAATACTCTAATTTCATTGTGAAACAGGAGCTAAAATATACTCATAGTAAAGACCCGATACTCAACTTTCCAGAGGCGGAAGAAGATGGAGAAAGCATGATTATAATACTGTAAAACGATCAAAAAGTTAGATCACCAGGGAATACCACTGAGCGAAATTGCTACGAAAAAAGGAATGTCCGCCATCATGGGAATGGCGCTGTTGTATTCTCAACAGTAATACGAGAACGGGTATAGCCTTTGGACGGCTCCCTTTTTTTTTGCCACATCCTCCTCGCAGCGTAAAAAGTTATTAGGGGTGCATATTGCTATGGAGGCGTGTCAAGAGTTAGAATTCTGAATACCTAAAGGTAAAATTCTCTGGGAATATCAATGTAATACATATATCCCTTATGAAGCTTGAGCCCAAAAAACTGATCAAATCACTGCTCAAGCCCCTCTCCATGTAAGCAAGGACCAGAATGGGCCAGATAAGGTCTGCTGATAACTCAGCAGCTAGCCATATAGGCTTCCTCAGACCTCAGCGCACATGTATCAAACCCCAGTCCGGCTAAACGCAAGTCGGGTACCTTACCAATAGGCGACAACTTAAGCATATTCGAACATCGTCTTTTGGTGGCATAGATTAGAGTATTCGTCGAGGAAATCAATTCTCAATCGCAAAATTCCAGTTTTAAATGAAAACTAAAATTTTTCCCCATCTGGTCATCTCAGCTTATTACAGTGTATTCTTGCCAGTAATATTTGATGTATATTATCTCTGATGGTAATGTGGTTGAATGTAGGTAAAAACAAAAAAGTTATGTGTATATGAAAATATTAAAATTATTGAAGATTTTCACATCCCAACCATTATTCGATGTTAATTTCATTATTATTATTATTTTTTTTTTAATGAAAACAGTAACTTAAAATTCAATGGTAAACACTGACTCAAACAGTCCACCTATAAATATTTGAACCATGTGTGTCTCTTAAATTTAATATCTCTTAGATTTTAAATACCTATTTACTTCCGTAATTTTTTATGACCTCTTAGTTGGTCAAATAAATCTAATGTTCCCGTGAAGTAGAAGCTCTGAGAAGAAATTAACTTTTTTATTAAAAAAAAAAGAAAAAAAAAATATTCAAGTTAGTTTTAAGTAAACCAGAAATATCTTGTTAAGAAGTAATGTTAACTTGGTTGATTTTAATCTGCAATTTCAAAGAGTAAATTGAAGTATTTCATCCTCCATTCTTTCTTCTGTGTGTTAGGAAATGTAATTCACTTTTAAAATAAAAAAGTATCAGAGATAAGCAAAAAAAAATTACAAAAAAACGCAAACCTAGTCGTTAGCGATTTTTCTTTGTGTGTGTGTGTGTGTGTGTGTGTGTGTGTGTGTGTGTGTGTGTGTGTGTGTGTAATATGCATACTACCAGAAAATGAGATAGGAAAACAATTATTCTGGTTCCAAAAAATAATTTATATAATATGGTGTGCTATTCAATGATTAAAAAAAAATATAAATCATTGTAGCCAATCAAGACTTGTTTTTCAGGGGAAATCTAGTAAAAAAAAAAAACTCATTATTTTGAATGCTAAATTTAAAAGTATGAATATAATATAACTTTTATTGACATATAAAAAAGTTGTTAACTTTTATAGCTAAGGTATCTTATTTTTTATCGTTTCACCTTTTTGTGTGAAAATACGATTAAATAACGTCCAAGAAGGAAATTCTAAAACTGCAAAACTGGTTGAGTAGTTCAGTCTATTATTTAGCGGTTTTTTAGGACGAATATTCGAATTTCACGTTAAGACTTAAAATAAAACTCTATCAAAGAAGGGCATTAAGTAATTTAAATTCAAGAAAAATTTGAATCTGGAGAACTGGGTCCTTTATTGGGTTTTTATTGCTAGTCCTTAGGGCTTTTTATTATGTTTTTTTTTTTTTTTTGTGGGGGGGGGGGTTGGTATTAACTTTTGGGATAATATGTACACCTTGTGGAACATCTTGTTGCATTACTATGAATGGGAATTATAATAATACACTTTTTTCATATTGAAAGCTTTTATTCGCAGAGTTAATATGACTGCTTCAGCGGCTTGTGCTTATAAAGACATTGGAGCAAAATCCAGTTTTCCTTACCCAAGTTCATCTACGGCTTATAAGAAAAGGTAAGACAAATTGGCATGTGTGGGTTTATGGGGGGCTGATGCTGCATTACCCCATTGACACAGATATCCTGTGTCCTCAGATTTAAGCCAGACCAGCAGGATAGAAATACAGGCTGAGCTAATAGTTATAGGAAAGGCTCATCCCTCTGTAGCTGATGGACTATAGACTTAATCAATGTTGCATTTTATCTACTACAAGCCTTCCGAATTAATCCCTTTAATTCGTTTTAAACGACTCTTTCTAGTTGTGGCAATATCAAAGGATGGACAGAAGGAACAGAGACCATCCTGAATGGACAAACATGTTTTTAAGCTTTAATTCTAACTATTAGCTTCGTATTCTAAACAAACATCGTCATCCACGTTCAGAATCAGCAAGCTTCTTCCGTGACATTGTGTCAATATTTTATATTCGTATTTAGATATAACGCACATCTCCACCGGGCTCTATCGGAAAATTTTCTTTTTACAGCTTCTGAGTATCCTTAATATCATAAATTTACAAGTTTTCACTAGCAAACTTGCCTGCCTAAATATTATTAAACACAATCTCAAACTTTGTGTTTATCTCAGTCCACGTTGATAAAAGGATCTATTGAATTATGAAAAGCAGCATAGTGTTCAGTTTACAGGTAATGCTACTATAAAGAGAGTCATAAAATTAAATAAAAAGTAAATAAGTAATTCAAGCAAAAGTGACCATGTAAAGCTTCATGAATACATCGTAGTTTTTTTTTTTTTTTCGTATCTCTTCTCGCCCCCACATTAATCATTGTCACATTCACTTAGGCCTTCGTGAATTTTGAATGAAGGAGTTCCAGATAATGTATAGGCCTATAGGGACATTCCTAACTCTTTATTGGACATATTTTACTTGCTAATTTGCCTACCTTGAATCATTTCCTTCTGCTTCGAATAACACCAGGAAGGGGCTTCAGGGAATATGTCTAGGGATTAGAAAAAGTAGTGAAGGTTATTGTTACATCTTTTACTATAAAAAGAACACACTAGAGGTTTTCATTTTCTATATAAAAAACTAGAACACTACAACATTGCGTAGGCTCTCCAGTTCCATTTATCAAGTATTGGCTTGTTTTATAGAGCCTTGTAAGAGAAAGGAAACTGCTCTTTATATTTTTCTATAAATATTATTCGTCCTAAAAACTAAATTTCTTAGTTACTCTGTGCAACTCTATAAAGTATCTTTAATAGATGATACACTTCTTATATATACATAAATATTTCTCTTTCGCTTTATGTCTTTTAAACAAAAGCGTTAAAGATACAAAGTGAACACCTCAACCCTCGTCCCCTATCAATTGTAGGAGTAAAAAAAAATATGTTGTCTTAATTTTCGCGAATTATTTTGTTATTGAACCACGTATTCCTAAAAATTCACTTATAATCCATGGCTCCAAGTTTCGTTTTTTTTTCTAAAATTCAATTTCAATCTTGGAATTCTCCTAAGAATACTTTGTCCACAAAACTTTCTTAGGAGGTTAATTTTAACCAGTAATCTCTAATATTTACTTAGAAACTGTCCGACCACAATTTGATTGAATAACCTCTGTGGCTATGTTGAAGCTTGAATCTAAGCAGATTTGCCCTCTCAGTTAATTCAATAAAATATATTATCAATTACAATGACCACAACAATGAAATAATATGATCGTTGGCAATTGCATAAGAATCTATAACATATTAATTTATTTCTTTCTTTATGGTCGGCAATTGGATTGAGAAGAGAGATGGTTGATAATGGAAAAATTAAAAACAGAATTACCGTAAAAAAAAAAAAAACATCCGATATATATTATACTATATTGGACAAAAACTAAAATTACATTCTGAATACATTTAGTCCTGATTTTCCTATCATTCGCATTTCTTTATTAATAATATTTTGGAACGGTATTAATGATGCGTTTAGTTCCTTCCATTATAAGCTCCATATATCTCTATTTTCACTGTAATAATTGTATATGTCTAGAAAAAAAAGGCCCAATTGTTTCTGGATGTGAGAGTCAATATCAGATGGCATATGAACAATTCTTTCAGGAATCATCGAACAGCATGATATTATACACTTAGGAGTTATGCAGTTGATAGGGAGCATTGATGAAATAGATCATATATGCATTATAGCTCATGTTCTGACAAAATTTATGAGCAACAAGGATTTGTTTGTCTTTCTAATCCTATGAGGGTTTGATCTTAGCTTTTGAGGGTAGAAAATTTATGATATTTAGACTCATCGATTAGCTACGACCATAAGTTGGCACAACTAGATACATGCTTAGTAACTTCAGGGACATAGGGTCTGGAACTTCATGCTTTTAGAACTGTCAACCTCAATCGGCATTCATACAATTAGTAAAAACGTTCCATATTAAAGTTAAATCATATAACCTCTCTTCTTTCTTATGCATTCATATATTATTATTATTATTATTATTATTATTATTATTATTATTATTATTATTATTATTATTATTATTATTATTATTATTAATATTATTATTATTATCATTATTATTATTATTATATTAAGGAAACGCATCTAACAAATCGTTTACTCTTGATATGCTTGA
>NC_090741.1:137225723-137240723 GCF_036898095.1 Palaemon carinicauda | reverse complement strand
TGAGAAAAAAAGGGTAACTTTTTTTGGCCAAATAAAATTGTCCAAATTTCATGAATTTTTTTGGGTACCCAAATGAAATAGGAAGTGGCTAATTTTTTTAGGGAATAAACATATGTTATTCTAAAATAGAAATATGTAAAAAAATCTTCATTATTTTGTAAATTACATTTATATCAGGTGCCATATCTAAAGGTAATTTTTTGAGTACTTGGAAATTTCGTAAAAAAATACATATATTTAATATATAATATGATATTTATGCAGGTAAAAATATACCAAAATATCACAAATTCTATAGGGAACAAGAATATATATAGATAGGGCAGCTTACGCTTCGGATATGTCCACAAAATGGCTGCCAACCACACTGACTCAGACTCCCTAATCTGCCACTTGAAATGTAGGAAGGGTATGTCAATTTCAAGGTGTTATTTACTAATCTAATTATTATTGGATATGCATAAAAATTGTATGGTGGGTTGCTGGATAATTGCCGATTATTTTACGTTTATAAAATTAAAATTCTGACCCAAAAAATTTTTTTTGAAGGGAAATAAAATCGAAAAAAAAAAATGTAAAACAATATTTTAGCTAAAAAAATTTGATGATATTCAATCAAAAAAAAAGTAAACAAAATTTTCCGACAAATAAACATCTAGAGGAATCATTACTCTGTGATAGTTCCTTAGTACGTAGTAATTTTGAAAGAATTGGGAAAAAACGAAAAAATGGCAATCACCGGAAAATCGAACACATACCTATATATACGCCATATCTGGCTAAAAAAAAGATAGGCATGGGTAGCCAGATCATCTAGAAACACTTTCCAACACTATAAAAATATAAGTTTTGCGACACTACTTGCCAATTCCTTACGGTAACATGACTAAGCAAAAAAATGCAAAACAAATAAAAAGGGGCACTCGTGGAAAAATGGCCATTCTAATATACGGCATTTCAGAAAAAAAAAATTTCAGCCACGTGCTAGGCAAACCATCAAGGCATATTTTCCGACAAATAAACATATAAATGAAATATTACTCTGTGATAGTTCCTTAGTACGTAGTAATTTTGAAAGAAATGGGAAAAAACGAAAAAATGGCAATCACAGGAAAATCGAACACATACTTATATATACGCCATATCTGGCTAAAAAAAAAATAGGCATGGGTAGCCAGATCATCTAGAAACACTTTCCAACACTATAAAAATATAAGTTTTGCGACACTACTTGCCAATTCCTTACGGTAACATGACTAAGCATAAAAATGCAAAACAAATAAAAAGGGGCACTCGCGGAAAAATGCCCAACATTCTAATATACGGCATCTCAGATAAAAAAAAAGACATGCACGTGTTAGCCCAACCATCAAGGCACACTTTCTAACACATAAACATGAAAAAAAAATCAATAATATACGGCAATTCCTTACTACGTAGTAAATTTTTACAAATATTGAAAAAAAACAGAAATTGGCAACCGCAGTTAAATACCCAATATACCAATAACTACGTCGTATCTGACAAAAACAAAATCACGCATGGGTAGCCAGATCATCTAGATACACTTTCCAACATTAAAAAAGCAAAAGTTTTACGACACTATTTCGCAATATCTTACGGAAAAATGACTTGGCAAAAAAATTAAAAAAAATTAAAAAGGGACACTCGCGGTAAAATGCCCGACATTCTAATATACGACATCTCAGATAAAAAAAAAGACATGCACGTGTTAGCCCAACCATCAAGGCACACTTTCTAACACATAAACATAAAAAAAAAATGAATAATATACGGCAATTCCTTACTACGTAGTAATTTTTACAAATATTGAAAAAAAAAACAGAAATTGGTAACCGCAGTTAAATACCCAATATACCAATAACTACGTCGTATCTGACAAAAACAAAGTCATGCATGGGTAGCCAGATCATCTAGACACACTTTCCAACACTAAACAAGCAAAAGTTTTACGACACTATTTGGCAATATCTTACGGAAAAATGACTTGGCAAAAAAATGAAAAAAATGAAAAAGGGGCACTCGCGGTAAAATGGTCCTCGTGGTGATGAACGACATTTTAACTAAAAAAAAAAACATGCACATGGTAGCCAAACAATCCACCAAGACTTTCCACAACTGATAACCTATACAAGTTGCACCATTCTACGACAATTTCATAATACGTAATAACTTTGATAATTATGCAAACTACCTCAGAAGGGTAAACTCGGACGCGAACGACCCCGATGCGTCTCAGAAATCGGGGAAGGAGTACAGCTACAGCAATGCACATCTGGACACTACTAGAGCGTGTAGGGGAGACACCTCCTGCAGGTCGATCACCCACAAATTCAGTCACAGGGGTGAGTCACGTGAGAAAAACCTGTTTTTTTTTGACGCTCGGGGTCGCAAACGACCCACCGTACCTATCCAGGGTTTAAAAGTTGTTTAAAAATTATAGAGTCAATTAAGGTAAAAGAGTTACATACAGCTTTAAGAATATTGCTAACGGCATCATTATGATTGTGAACAAATTTTTGTTTATTTGTTATTTCTATTTCTAAAAGACATTTTGTGGCATCATGATAAAATTGCGTTTGATATAAAGACGATCTATACAGTTTAAATTTTACAAAATTCGGTACAATGCTATTCAGTTGACAATACTGAAGGAATTTTAGATCGAGTTTGGCTTTTTCCAACTTCTTGACACGCTTCTCCAGAGTCCTGCACTGTGAGAGAAGTCCAGCTCCATAACGATGTCGAACAAGATCGTGAAAGTGAAGGAAGCCCCTCGATCTAATGCGGAGTAGGAAAAGCAACACATAGAAAAAGCTACGAAACTCCATGCCGCAGGCAGCTCTCCGTTGGTTCCACTCACAGCAGCGCCCAAGTTAAGAGGAGTCCAAGAAACATCTTCGGTGAAGGCAGCAACAGCCAGTAATGAACACAAATTTCATGGTATGGATAGGGAAAGAGTTGTTCAAATTGTCCTTTTTTATTATTCCCAACGTTTCGTGATTCTTAATCACATTGTCCAGGGCTAAAAATAAAACATATACAAAAGAATTAAGAAACAGTTAAAATTTTTTACAAATTCATTCAAAACTATAAAAACAGTTGAAATTTAAATGAAAATTAAAAGGAAAAAATGAATAAATAAATATATATACATCAGACAAAGTAGTGGAACCAACCTCGCAGAAGCGTAGTGAGAAACTGTATGCCAACAAGAGTTAGAAAATAAACCAAAGGAAACTATGACAAATACAACTTCAGTATTGTCAACTGAATAGCATTGTACCGAATTTTGTAAAATTGAAACTGTATAGATCGTCTTTATATCAAACGCAATTTTATCATGATGCCACAAAATGTCTTTTAGAAATAGAAATAACAAATAAACAAAAATTTTTTCACAATCATAATGATGCCGTTAGCAATATTCTTAAAACTGTATGTAACTCTTTTACCTTAATTGACTCTATAATTTTTAAACAACTTTTTAATAAGAGTATTTTTGAGTACGTTTCCACCGTTCCACGTTAACGCATCTTTCGGTGTGCCCTTAGCACCAGGTCTGTCACTATTGCGAACTGGGGAAAGTTTAGCGCTTTTTCCTGTTGGCATTTTGGAAATCTGACTGACTACCTGAGTCTCTTGACAGACCTCGCGAGCTCCTTTTATATTCCCAAAGGAAAGGAGAGTTGATGTGACTGAGGGCTTCGATGGTTTTTTAACCATCCAAACCCCTGAGCTGAAGAAAGTCGAGACTTCTAGAAGCTTATCTTGCATCCGTGATGTCCCGGGAACCGGGTCATCTCTTTGAATGCACATTGGCCAGACACTTCTGGTGCTGCCCACTTCAGCTTCACAATCAGGTATATTTATACCTGAACTATTTCTAGGCTTGACTTTGACGTGACTAAGTTCGTCAATCCTTTGAAGATACTTAGGACTGTGAGTCCGACACGTATCTTTCCTAGGATGAATGTTACTCTTTGTAACATGAATTCTAGATAGGAGGAAGGGGGGTGGTTGACTGGAAGGTTCCGAAGGACACCTTTCAGGTCTGACAAGACTGCGAACAACCCTAATTGGAACAAGGTCCCTATATTCATAAGGATTAATATTCAGAACTTGCTGTTTTTTATGAACTTGTTGAGTGGCGACAAGGTCAGAATGACTAATTGATATCTTGAGTCCTTCTCGTGAACACAAAAAAAGCCTTCCCTGGAACTCGATGAGCTATAGTTTTCTTACCACCTGTATGCTCTGTAGCTCTCAAGTATATTCCTCCAGGAGGGTTTTGAACTGTAGGAGAAGGTAAGGAAATGATGGTAGGGACATTTCTGTTTCCCATCAATGGCTCATCTTGAATAGGCTTTGGACCGAAGGATCGAAGGTCCTGCGATCCTGAGGAAAAGTTCCTCCTAGCCAAAGCGTCTTTATGCTTCGAGTAGTCAGTAGGCTTAGACTTTTTCCCATCTGCCTGTAACACCATGGTCACTGGAATAGTGGGATGTTGTTGAGCAGCCCGGATATTTCAAGCATTTTCGATCTTCTTTTTAGGTTGGGGACCTTCAACCGCAGAAGATTTTCTCTTTGAAGGAATGCCCCATTATTGGAAAAGACTTATGTTCTCCATGGTGGCGTTCTTAATTACTTCCTTAATGACCTCGTGTGGGAAGAGGTCTTTACCCCAGATGTTGGAAGATATTAGCTTCCTTGTTTCGTGTTTCACTGTTGCATCAGCGAACACAAACTCTCTACATGCTCTCCTAGCCTTCATAAAGGCGTAAAGGTCCTTCACCAAGGTAGCCATATGCATTTTGGCTATGACCATGAGCATGTCTGGGGTACTTTCGTAGGTTGAACACAACTCTATGTAGTTTTGTAGACAAAGGGATGTCGCAAGTCTGTCCTTTGATTCATGTTCATTATACAAGAGCAAATCAGACAATTTAGGGAGACATACCTTGAATTTTCGACTTGCGACATCCTTGTCTAGTTTTCCTACTGGAAATGTCAAATGGACTTCCTTCCAATCGTTTTCCTGTCCGGGAAAAGCTGGTGACAAAGGCTTACACTCATCGAGTGTGGGACATGGCTTACCTGCCTCTACCGGTTTGGCAACAAAAGTAAATGCCTTCCACATAAAAGGGAATAAGAGTGAAGTAGAAGCAAGAAAGGAAGGGTGTCTGTTATTCAGTGAGAATACCTTCGACTCTGAATAACCCGCCTTTTTTAGACTACCTGAAAGGATAGTCTGTGCCTTATCATGGTCGAGAATCATGACCTTCTTTTGGTTCCGTTCCTTTTATTGACTTTGGTTCGTACTTCAGTCGAACCCAACAATTAGGGAAAGCATCAAAGCTTGGCCAAAATTGAATTTTGTCCAAAGGAAAAGCACCTATTTTTTCTGAGATGTAGAGATTGCCATTTGAAATCAGCATCTGCTCTGTAAACCTCCAGGGATTGGTTATGGAGCATGTAGGTAGGTCTTGATTCATGGGTCGTTTGACTGACCCCTGGGAAGCGACAAGAGAAGCTTTACGAGGCTCTATCTTGTGTTTTACTCCCTACTTTTCATTTTATTTACGAAAGCTCTCTATTTGATTCTTCAGCTGGATACATAATTGTACCACATTATCCAATAGAGGGGTAGAAGACGAAGATGTCGACATCGATGGCTCTATAGCCGGCATAGGCGGAGGAAATTCCGACACAACATTTTTCTCTTCTACCCTGGGGCACTTCTTGCCCTTAATCCCAAAGGTTTTCTGGCCATCAGGGGATGTAGTTGGCTCCTGAGGCACTACTATTTCCTCACTTGCTTCCGCAAATAGTAGCTTACGCATCCTATCATTAGGTAGGAAAGATCTCGGAGAGTTCTTTTGAAAGCTTCTCACCCAGTTGCGTAATTTATATTGAGCTGTATCCCTAGTCTCCGTAGACTTGGGATTTTCAAAACCTTCGGACATTAATGTCCGACATATATTGCAAACCTGTGGGTTCCAATAATGTAGGGATCTGAAAATAATATTGCAGGGGGCATGAAACCTCCAAGTATTATGACCATAAAAATACTTACTCTTGGCCTTGTAGAGGACTGCAGCACAAGGTATCTGGTGTTCCTCCTGTAAAGAAAGGAAAACCAAATGAGTATACAATGGATTATCTCCTTGATAATCAACATACAAATGTCATTTAAAATAGAGTAGCTTAGGATAGTAAGCTATAAAGGGATAGTATGAGATACATACTTGTGTACCCCTGTGAGCAAATGCTGTTACCTCCCCTCAGTATAAACTACATGGACGTTTCTCTATTGAGTAACTCCAAGTAGAAGGGCTCTTACCACTATGGGTAGAGAAGTATCCAATCACTGTCCCAAAATAATGTTAATACTGTGGGGTCAGGATGACTAATTCTCGATCAGAATATTGAAGAAAACTATTCATTTAATATATTAGCAGTACTAGCGGAATGCTCGTACATGGGTACCCAAGGTATGTCAGAAAATACTACTGTATAATGGTACCGTAGTTTTCTAATTGCAGTAAGTCTATATTGCAATATACTGGCTACTGTACATCATGTATTGTAGTCTAGTCATTATGCTACCTTCATAGTAGCATATGACAGTACGGTCCATCTAGCATGAAGCCAGCTGGCCTAAGGAAAAAGAAAGACATATATTTGTATATCCCACTCAGCCTATGTGCTGTAGTCTTCCTACTATATTAAAATATAGAGCTTACTGATCAGGGAGACTCAATGATAAAGGCTCTACCCTTTAAGGGCTAGGAGTGTATTACTCCTGCCTTGAAGTGTTTAATATTGTAGGGTAATCCTAAAACTGATTTCTAATCAGGATATTGAAGAAATCATATTCATTCAATAAAGGATTGGGCTCAGCAAATGCCTATGTTAGATATCGAAAATATATTGGAAATAACTACTAGTATAAACTATATAGTAGTTTTCTATCTGTAGTATATTCTATACTGCAGATATACTAGCTACCTGTATAATATATACAGTAGTTCAGCCGGCATGTTGCCGGCATAGCTAGGTCTTGCCGTCATACCCGGCATGCTAGCTAGAGAGAGAGAGAGAGAGAGAGAGATAGCATGAAAAAAAAGGCTACTCCTTACTGTGAATGTATACAGTAATTAAGGATGTAAAAGTCTTATTTGACTGCCTTTCTCCAGAAAGAAGGTTCTAATAGAAGGGGAGAATGTACCATACAGGTTTCCATGCAGCTACAGTACTATTGCCGACAAGGTACCGCAGATACACAGCCGGCCGGCAAGCCTCCAGCAGTACCAGTAGATTCGGCGTGCTGCCAACTGAGTCAGCACTATCTTTGCCGGCCTGGCTGGCAATACCCCGGCAACAGAACCTGTAGCAGCAGTCCAAGGGAGGACTAAAGAATCTTGGGGACAGAGGGGACTTCCCACTCATGGCCATCATGGCTGCCAGTAGCCGCCAGCTACCGGCAGCAATCTTGGCCACCGGCTGAGCCGGCAGTTGCCGGCTGGGCCGGCAGTTGCCAACAGTCTCAAGTTGTCGGCAGCCATCTTGGCTGCCGGCAGTCATCAGCTAACAGCAGGGACCATAGCAGCCGGCAGATGATGTGGTTGGCGCCAGTATGCCCTGCCGTCAGCCAAAGTCATGACTAGAGAGGGAGTCTGGCTGACTCTGGCAACCAACCGGCAATGGTAAGGTTGCAAGATGCCGGCCTAAGGAAAGACAATGGCTCAGCCATCAAAAGTGGAAAGAGGGGTAGGGAACAGGGTCCTGTAACGAGTGTGAAAGGAACTGGCAAAATTGTCAGTCCTACCACCTGTTAAAAGAAACTCTGTTTCAGTATCGGTAGAATCCCAGGGAACAGGAGAGACTCAGTTCTCCATCCCAGAGATTGCCGACACAAAGAAGAAACAGAGTTCAAGTGCCACGTTATCCTAGGCTAAAGAATATTACTTCTCAGCCCAGATTACTGTGGCACAGGACTAGTCTTTTAGTCGCAAGGAGAAGATGGTATCCTACCATAACTTCGAGTGCGGCTAATGAGGACTAACCTCCATTGCCTGCCACCTAGCCGGCAGGGGAATGATGGTATCCTACAACACATTCGCCCTGCCGGGAGGTCGCCGACATAAGACTAAATACTCTGAGATTCTGACTAAATCCCAAAACCTGCTGGTATACCACAACCAGCGGTGAAGGGAAGATGCAGGACAAACCCTAAGTTATCCATGTCTGAATAAAATTCAAGGCACGGCTGTTAGGGTTGTAGCATGAGGCTACACTCAGTGGGAAAAAGATTACCCTTAAATCTCTGAAGAGACCTGTAATGTTTCATAACATTCTAGGAGGTATCAGTCTCCACTGAATGAAAACAATATACGAGAGTAACCGGGGAATGTCTGAACGTATAGTAAAACGTCTAGGTTAGGTTACCTAGGCTCGACGAGATCTCGGTTACCTAAATCACCGAAACTCTAACCATACGACCGACAGAGAAAATAGGAAAAAATTATGCACATTATCAAATCTTTACAAGAATAATTGCCTAAATAGCTAAATTATTAAAATAATTAAATAAGGCTATTTAAAACTGGAAGTCGTTCTGCTAACTAAATAACACATGTCTAACGAACGACAGCGCCCATGGCTCCTCCAGTAACTGGCCTAGCTCTTAGGCATAATAAAATACTCTAATTTCATTGTGAAACAGGAGCTAAAATATACTCATAGTAAAGACCCGATACTCAACTTTCCAGAGGCGGAAGAAGATGGAGAAAGCATGATTATAATACTGTAAAACGATCAAAAAGTTAGATCACCAGGGAATACCACTGAGCGAAATTGCTACGAAAAAAGGAATGTCCGCCATCATGGGAATGGCGCTGTTGTATTCTCAACAGTAATACGAGAACGGGTATAGCCTTTGGACGGCTCCCTTTTTTTTTGCCACATCCTCCTCGAAGCGTAAAAAGTTATTAGGGGTGCATATTGCTATGGAGCCGTGTCAAGAGTTAGAATTCTGAATACCTAAAGGTAAAATTCTCTGGGAATATCAATGTAATACATATATCCCTTATGAAGCTTGAGCCCAAAAAACTGATCAAATCACTGCTCAAGCCCCTCTCCATGTAAGCAAGGACCAGAATGGGCCAGATAAGGTCTGCTGATAACTCAGCAGCTAGCCATATAGGCTTCCTCAGACCTCAGCGCACATGTATCAAACCCCAGTCCGGCTAAACGCAAGTCGGGTACCTTACCAATAGGCGACAACTTAAGCATATTCGAACATCGTCTTTTGGTGGCATAGATTAGAGTATTCGTCGAGGAAATCAATTCTCAATCGCAAAATTCCAGTTTTAAATGAAAACTAAAATTTTTCCCCATCTGGTCATCTCAGCTTATTACAGTGTATTCTTGCCAGTAATATTTGATGTATATTATCTCTGATGGTAATGTGGTTGAATGTAGGTAAAAACAAAAAAGTTATGTGTATATGAAAATATTAAAATTATTGAAGATTTTCACATCCCAACCATTATTCGATGTTAATTTCATTATTATTATTATTTTTTTTTTAATGAAAACAGTAACTTAAAATTCAATGGTAAACACTGACTCAAACAGTCCACCTATAAATATTTGAACCATGTGTGTCTCTTAAATTTAATATCTCTTAGATTTTAAATACCTATTTACTTCCGTAATTTTTTATGACCTCTTAGTTGGTCAAATAAATCTAATGTTCCCGTGAAGTAGAAGCTCTGAGAAGAAATTAACTTTTTTATTAAAAAAAAAAGAAAAAAAAAATATTCAAGTTAGTTTTAAGTAAACCAGAAATATCTTGTTAAGAAGTAATGTTAACTTGGTTGATTTTAATCTGCAATTTCAAAGAGTAAATTGAAGTATTTCATCCTCCATTCTTTCTTCTGTGTGTTAGGAAATGTAATTCACTTTTAAAATAAAAAAAGTATCAGAGATAAGCAAAAAAAAATTACAAAAAAACGCAAACCTAGTCGTTAGCGATTTTTCTGTGTGTGTGTGTGTGTGTGTGTGTGTGTGTGTGTGTGTGTGTAATATGCATACTACCAGAAAATGAGATAGGAAAACAATTATTCTGGTTCCAAAAAATAATTTATATAATATGGTGTGCTATTCAATGATTAAAAAAAATATAAATCATTGTAGCCAATCAAGACTTGTTTTTCAGGGGAAATCTAGTAAAAAAAAAAAAACTCATTATTTTGAATGCTAAATTTAAAAGTATGAATATAATATAACTTTTATTGACATATAAAAAAGTTGTTAACTTTTATAGCTAAGGTATCTTATTTTTTATCGTTTCACCTTTTTGTGTGAAAATACGATTAAATAACGTCCAAGAAGGAAATTCTAAAACTGCAAAACTGGTTGAGTAGTTCAGTCTATTATTTAGCGGTTTTTTAGGACGAATATTCGAATTTCACGTTAAGACTTAAAATAAAACTCTATCAAAGAAGGGCATTAAGTAATTTAAATTCAAGAAAAATTTGAATCTGGAGAACTGGGTCCTTTATTGGGTTTTTATTGCTAGTCCTTAGGGCTTTTTATTATGTTTTTTTTTTTTTGTGGGGGGGGGGTTGGTATTAACTTTTGGGATAATATGTACACCTTGTGGAACATCTTGTTGCATTACTATGAATGGGAATTATAATAATACACTTTTTTCATATTGAAAGCTTTTATTCGCAGAGTTAATATGACTGCTTCAGCGGCTTGTGCTTATAAAGACATTGGAGCAAAATCCAGTTTTCCTTACCCAAGTTCATCTACGGCTTATAAGAAAAGGTAAGGCAAATTGGCATGTGTGGGTTTATGGGGGGCTGATGCTGCATTACCCCGTTGACACAGATATCCTGTGTCCTCAGATTTAAGCCAGACCAGCAGGATAGAAATACAGGCTGAGCTAGTAGTTATAGGAAAGGCTCATCCCTCTGTAGCTGATGGACTATAGACTTAATCAATGTTGCATTTTATCTACTACAAGCCTTCCGAATTAATCCCTTTAATTCGTTTTAAACGACTCTTTCTAGTTGTGGCAATATCAAAGGATGGACAGAAGGAACAGAGACCATCCTGAATGGACAAACATGTTTTTAAGCTTTAATTCTAACTATTAGCTTTGTATTCTAAACAAACATCGTCATCCACGTTCAGAATCAGCAAGCTTCTTCCGTGACATTGTGTCAATATTTTATATTCGTATTTAGATATAACGCACATCTCCACCGGGCTCTATCGGAAAATTTTCTTTTTACAGCTTCTGAGTATCCTTAATATCATAAATTTACAAGTTTTCACTAGCAAACTTGCCTGCCTAAATATTATTAAACACAATCTCAAACTTTGTGTTTATCTCAGTCCACGTTGATAAAAGGATCTATTGAATTATGAAAAGCAGCATAGTGTTCAGTTTACAGGTAATGCTACTATAAAGAGAGTCATAAAATTAAATAAAAAGTAAATAAGTAATTCAAGCAAAAGTGATCATGTAAAGCTTCATGAATACATCGTAGTTTTTTTTTTTTTCGTATCTCTTCTCGCCCCCACATTAATCATTGTCACATTCACTTAGGCCTTCGTGAATTTTGAATGAAGGAGTTCCAGATAATGTATAGGCCTATAGGGACATTCCTAACTCTTTATTGGACATATTTTACTTGCTAATTTGCCTACCTTGAATCATTTCCTTCTGCTTCGAATAACACCAGGAAGGGGCTTCAGGGAATATGTCTAGGGATTAGAAAAAGTAGTGAAGGTTATTGTTACATCTTTTACTATAAAAAGAACACACTAGAGGTTTTTATTTTCTATATAAAAAACTAGAACACTACAACATTGCGTAGGCTCTCCAGTTCCATTTATCAAGTATTGGCTTGTTTTATAGAGCCTTGTAAGAGAAAGGAAACTGCTCTTTATATTTTTCTATAAATATTATTCGTCCTAAAAACTAAATTTCTTAGTTACTCTGTGCAACTCTATAAAGTATCTTTAATAGATGATACACTTCTTATATATACATAAATATTTCTCTTTCGCTTTATGTCTTTTAAACAAAAGCGTTAAAGATACAAAGTGAACACCTCAACCCTCGTCCCCTATCAATTGTAGGAGTAAAAAAAAATATGTTGTCTTAATTTTCGCGAATTATTTTGTTATTGAACCACGTATTCCTAAAAATTCACTTATAATCCATGGCTCCAAGTTTCGTTTTTTTTTCTAAAATTCAATTTCAATCTTGGAATTCTCCTAAGAATACTTTGTCCACAAAACTTTCTTAGGAGGTTAATTTTAACCAGTAATCTCTAATATTTACTTAGAAACTGTCCGACCACAATTTGATTGAATAACCTCTGTGGCTATGTTGAAGCTTGAATCTAAGCAGATTTGCCCTCTCAGTTAATTCAATAAAATATATTATCAATTACAATGACCACAACAATGAAATAATATGATCGTTGGCAATTGCATAAGAATCTATAACATATTAATTTATTTCTTTCTTTATGGTCGGCAATTGGATTGAGAAGAGAGATGGTTGATAATGGAAAAATTAAAAACAGAATTACCGTAAAAAAAAAAAAAAACATCCGATATATATTATACTATATTGGACAAAAACTAAAATTACATTCTGAATACATTTAGTCCTGATTTTCCTATCATTCGCATTTCTTTATTAATAATATTTTGGAACGGTATTAATGATGCGTTTAGTTCCTTCCATTATAAGCTCCATATATCTCTATTTTCACTGTAATAATTGTATATGTCTAGAAAAAAAAGGCCCAATTGTTTCTGGATGTGAGAGTCAATATCAGATGGCATATGAACAATTCTTTCAGGAATCATCGAACAGCATGATATTATACACTTAGGAGTTATGCAGTTGATAGGGAGCATTGATGAAATAGATCATATATGCATTATAGCTCATGTTCTGACAAAATTTATGAGCAACAAGGATTTGTTTGTCTTTCTAATCCTATGAGGGTTTGATCTTAGCTTTTGAGGGTAGAAAATTTATGATATTTAGACTCATCGATTAGCTACGACCATAAGTTGGCACAACTAGATACATGCTTAGTAACTTCAGGGACATAGGGTCTGGAACTTCATGCTTTTAGAACTGTCAACCTCAATCGGCATTCATACAATTAGTAAAAACGTTCCATATTAAAGTTAAATCATATAACCTCTTTTCTTTCTTATGCATTCATTATTATTATTATTATTATTATTATTATTATTATTATTATTATTATTATTATTATTATTATTATTATTATTATTATTATTATTATCATTATTATTATTATTATATTAAGGAAACGCATCTAACAAATCGTTTACTCTTGATATGCTTGACGTAAAATCGAACCCCTAAAAATCTTATCAGATTCCATGGAAGTTCCAGAAGAGAGAGAGAGAGAGAGAGAGAGAGAGAGAGAGAGAGAGAGAGAGAGAGAGAGAGAGAGAGAGAGAGAGAGAGAGAGAGAGAGATGATATCTCTCCCACTGCCCTTTTGAGACTGACTTACAGAATATTGACAATTATTTTTTTCCTTTACTCTTGGACGTAAAGTAAAAGACAATGATATCTATATCAGTGGGTTGTATGAATTTTCGTGTTTATAATAATGAAACTGACCCAATATTCTGGAGGCTATATTCCTCTCCATCGTCTTTTACGATAAATTTTGAATGATAACTGAATTCTCCTCCACCAATACCCACCCCTAAAATACATCTTTTTAATAACTTTGAAATTTTATTATGGGTTTTACTTCTTTGAAAATGAAAATCCAGTTTAGGTCTAATTGCTCTTAAAAAATCGAAAACATTTATTTTTATACTTTATAATGAATAATATTGATATAAATTTTTTTAGACATCAAATGCCTTTTTATAAACCCGTCATATATATTTCATAAGAGTTTCAAGATATATGTCACGTTGATATACCAGATAGCTAGGAATTTGGAATAGCATTTTTTTCTATAAACTCAAGTGATTATTCATGGGTTATCATATTAAATAGAGTTACTCTCTCTCTCTCTCTCTCTCTCTCTCTCTCTCTCTCTCTCTCTCTCTCTCTCTCTCTCTCTCTCCCAAACATTATTATTATTATTATTATTATTATTATTATTATTATTATTATTATTATTATTATTATTATTATTATATTTATAATTATTATTAATATTATTATTATTTGCTATGCTGTAATCCTCGTTGGAAAAGAAAATGATATACTCAAGGGGACCAACATGGAAAAATGGCCATATGAAGAAAGGGAATAAGGACATAAATAAACGATGTAAGAAGTGATGAGCAAAAGAAAAAAATATATTTTCTCTAAACATTAACAACATTAAACCGATATTAGGTATATAAGCTAGAGAAGGACTTATGTACTGTAAGCCTGTTCAAAATAAATACATTTGCTGAGAGTTTGAACTTTCGAAGTTAAACAGATTTAACTACCAGATTAGGAAGATCATTCCAAATACTAGTGATATTCATGGCAGAACAATTATATTTATAATCTATGAAATCAATATTAAAAGAATTCTCCAAGGAGATGAATATTTTAGAAAAAAAAATCCCTATTTCTATTAAAGATATATATATATATATATATATATATATATATATATATATATATATATATATATATATATATATATATATATATATATATATATATATATATATATATATATATATATATTTTTTTTTTCATTTTTGAATTAGGAATGAGAAAAATGTTGTCATAACATTTTTTTTCAGTTTCAAATGCCACAGATTGTTCACTTGAAAAATAAAATAAGAAAAACAAGAAATGAGAGAGAGAGAGAGAGAGAGAGAGAGAGAGAGAGAGAGAGAGAGAGAGAGAGAGAGAGAGAGAGAGAGAGTTATTCAG